>NC_141038.1:8187500-8377500 GCF_052040795.2 Danio rerio | reverse complement strand
AAATATATATTTTAATAAATATATCTGTTTAATAAATCTATTTTGTTTAAATGCACCAAAAATACATCGCCTATATTCACTGAGAAATGGTTAAAAATATTCACTTTCAAAATGGGCTGTATTCAATTATGCTGAGCACTGTACAGTTTGTAAATTATAAGTGCTTTATAAATGTATTTCTAATAGGATATTATTATTTATCATGCAGTAAATGCATTTGGGTAATGACAGTTTGCACGTAGTTAAAACAACACTTTTGATGATATGCTGTAAACATAGTTTAAACTTTGAGCTTTACATCCACCGAAAGTAAAGTTAATAGAAAAAGACTATTGAATTGTGAAGCAGGGAATTAAAGATGATTTACTCTCTCAAATTCTGATACTTATAATACTTCATGTTGTTTTAAACTTGTATGTTGTTTTTTTAATTGACATGCAACACAAAATTACCATATTCACAAATTATTCAATTGTCTGCAACAATTCCGGAAATGTTAAGCTGCAAAACAATAAAAAACTGTTGTGAATTTTAAATAAATTAGTACATTATTATTTACTACAAAGATATTTTTTTCTAATAAATTTTATATAATAAACTTTTAACATTTATAGCATTATGTTATTTACTACAAAAATATTCATTTCTAATTAATTTTTATGTAATAAATTTATTATATTTATAGCATCATATTATTTACTACAAAAATATAATTTTTAAATTAATTTTTTAATTTTTAAATAATAAATAAATTATATTTATAGCATTATATTGTTTACTACTAAAATGTTCATTTTAAATTAATTTTTTTAATTTTTAAATAATAAATTAATTATATTTATAGCATTATATTGTTTACTACTAAAATGTTCATTTTAAATTAATTTTTTTAATTTTTAAATAATAAATTAATTATATTTATAGCATTATATTGTTTACTACTAAAATGTTCATTTTAAATTAATTTTTTTAATTTTTAAATAATAAATTAATTATATTTATAGCATTATATTGTTTACTATTAAAATGTTCATTTCTAATAAATGTTTATATAATAAACTACTTATATTTATTGCATTATATTATTTTCTACAATTTGTTTTCTAATTAATTTTATATAATAAACTAATTATATTTATAACATTATATTATTTACTACAATTTTTGTCTAATTAATTTTACATAATAAACTAATTATAAGTATAGCAATATATTATTTACTACTAAAATATTAATTTCTAATAAATTTTATATACTAAACCAATTATATTTAAAACATTATATTGTTTACTACTAAAATATTTTTTCTAGTTAATTTTTATATAATAAACTAATTATATTTATAGTGTTTTTAATTTTCCTAACTCTTCTTGTGGTCGTAACAGCCTATAAGTTTGGAGCAACATGATTAAATAACACCAAAGGTTTTAGTTTTATTATTATTTCATGTTTTTGTTTTGCAGTTCATCTACTGTACCTTCATGTCATCCTGAAGCACCACACTGGTCCCGCCTTCCCTCAGCTCCAGGCTCTTCATGCAGATCTGATTGGGTGAGCTTTGACAGGCAGTCGTATGTAAAACTAGCTCCGCCCCCCCTGAGCGAAGCAGCAAATAGGAGCAGGCAGATTTCACCTTTAGGGCCGCCCCCGAAAACGACACCACGTGGCTAGTGGAGCTGCCCATGCAACTGCCTGAGGAATCAAAGTCAGCATGGAAAAGCTGTAAGTTTACAATTATTATTTATTTGAATGATTTTCCTAAATCAAGAAGCATTTTCTAGGCAAGCAAAATATAATCTCTTGGTCTAAGAAATAATATGCTAAAATATAGTTTTTTTCCTTAAAACAAGCAAAATAATCTGCCAATTATTGTTATTTATTTATTTTTTTTTGGAGGGAATTTCCTTATCCACCACAATTGTGCAGCATCCACTTGGATGATGCAACGGCAGCCATATTGCACCAGACCGCACACCACACACCAGCTGATTGGTGGAGAGGAGACTGGCTGCATCCAAAACAGTACTCAGTAGGTACTGCATTTGAATTTAAACGGACTACTTGGTTGTGAGAAAAGTATGTTCAATACAGTATGAATGTGAGAAGTATGAATAGAATTCGGACATACTACATCCGACATTTTGTCATCATCACGTGACCTACCTGCGTCAGTTGCGTTGCTTCACTCCCATTCATGAATTCTCTCGCATTGTGTTATGGGATAGCGCAGTGTGCATGGGATGCACAATTCAGAATCTCGCCGAAAGTAGTAAGTCATCCGGGTATTTGTTGCATTCTGATTTTCTAATATACTACACGGCTCGCATTCTAATTTTAGCTCACTATGTAGTATGAAAGTATGCGGTTTCGGACACAGCCAGAGTGATGAAGCCAATTGTGATGATATGGGAATGGTTAGAAGGCCATGATAGACCAGTGGGCAAATTTGGCCAGGATGCCAGGGTTAAACACTCGAACGACAATTTGGGATTTTTAGTGACCACAAAGAGTTTAATGTCTCATCCAAAAGACGGCGCTCACTGAGCAGTATAGAGTCCCCAACAGTATACCTGGGTGTTAGGACTAACATAGGCCCCGTTTACACTAGTGCGTTTTAGTTTTAAAACGGCGTTTTAGAATGAAAACGGTCCGCGTCCACACTCGCGTTTTACCCAGCGTTTCTGAACTGCTCTCCGTCCACACCAAAACGCTGAAAACGCACATCACGTGACCACACAGACACTCTCGGGCAAGCGCTCCAGCCCATCTACCCAGATGAGAGCTCTGCTAGTCGGACTTCTCATCAAGCATCTCCCGCTGGATCTAATCTCACTATATTTATTAAACGGGATATTTCATTCATCTTGTTGTCTTTATCTAACGGCATATTCCCTGACTTTGGTCATTGGAATCTATTACTTGTTCTCTGGTAACGTGTTTTGGCTAAGCGCAAAGATAAGTTAATGATTAATGTAACCACGTAGCCTATTCTGTATATTGACTGATCGCTTGCCTTTAATTCCTATAATGTATAAACTTCTTGTATGTTATACTTTTATAATGGCCATTATTGATTATTAAACTGATATTCAGCAAAAGAGAGGGTGTGTTTGACCTTCGTATTTTCACTGAAATTGAAAGGAGGCAGTTGTTATCAGCTCCGTTTTGTTATAAATATCCACACAGTGAAGATGACGCTCATGCAGCACGACGCCTCAACATGTCTGCTGTCTAAGTTGCTAATATTAAAAAGAAAATAGGCAGTTCCTTAAATCATGTTTACATTTTATTGTTGAGAAAGTGAAACAACGTAGCCAGGGTGATGTGAATGAAGTTATAAAGTACACTGTTCCCTTTGAAGATTGACGCGTGTCCTCTGTATAGTCTGTTTTCCATATCAAACTGAGAAGAAGAGACTGCAGCCTTGATCAAACTTGCGAAGTCTGAACTTACAAGGAGAGAATGCAGGACTGAACTGTGCGTGTTAGGCTACTTAATATTGAGGAAAAGCCCCAATCAGAGAAGCGAATGTCTGCAGCCCTGCCTCCGTTTTCAGATGTCTCCGTTTTCCATCATCCACACTGAAACGGAGCAGCAGCGTTTCAGAATGAAAACGGCCTCTCCAGCGTTTTCGAAACGCTCCGTTTTCGGCGCTCGAGAACTCCGGCGTAGTGTGGACAGATGGCGTAACCGTAGCAAAACTTATGCGTTTTCAAACTAAAACGCACTAGTGTAAACGGGGCCATAGACCACAGGTTGAGTACTCCCTGCTGGTCTCACTAACACCACTTCCAGCAGCAACCTAGCTTTTCCCATGTGGTCTCCCCACCAGGTACTGACCAGGCACAGCCCTGCTTAGCTTCAGTGGGCGGCCATGTGAGAGTTGCAGAGAGCTAGCTGCCGGCTAATGAGGTAAATCAAATATTCTTGTTTGTCATTTTAACATACGATTATTTTGCTTACCCCATTGGCAAATTGTTTTGCTTGTTTTACAGAAAAACTCAATTAATTTGGGTATATTATTTCTTAAAAAGACAATTCTTAAGAAGACAATCATTTTTGCTCATCTAGAAAATGCTCCTTAATTAAACATTTTTTTTTTTTGAATTTGGACTAGAAACAAGACAAATAAATTAAGGAAGAAAAGCATTTTTTTTTTTGCATTGTGGTGTGTGTACTCGTACAGGGGCAGGTCCAGGTACAACCGCAGTGGTGATTGTAGCGCAGGGCTGGGAGGTTGTTTTTACAGACGGGAGGCTCCATCTTCTCGCAGTTGATACGGTGGCTCTGCATTGTTATTGTGCCGGATGGGTTGCACAGCACTGAGTGACAGCCGTCTGCCAGCATCCACGTCTCACCGGGCTGATTGAAAAGAATAGTTATTTGCATGCACAAGAGTCAGACATCAGAAGCCTTTGTTGGTCTGCATTAAGCAATGATTAATCAAAAATCGCTGTATGGGCTTAGTGCAATTATCAATTAGCAAAGGTTGCAGTTATTATTAAGCATATGCGCATGATGAGGAGTGAAGTGCAGCTCTGTGTTGGTTTATATATGAGGGGCTCACAGTAAATTCTGATGTAAGATAATTCACCAATTATCTTCCACTGACTGTTGTGACCCAAAGAAAATCTATTATTCCCCCTTTTATAAGATGTAAAATAAGCCTGATGTCCCTTGAGCGTTAAAATGGAAAACACAACACACTAATAATGTTTTATAATCCTTTGAAACTGCCCACTTTTTGATCCAAATTGTGCTGTTTTGGTCCGTCGCTTTAAATTCAATTGAGATTGTGCTCGTTTCAAAAGAGGGTGCAGCTAAAAGCATATGTGCTTCATCACAGTGGCAAATTAAAAACAGGACTACGGGTGCTTTCACTCCTGGGCTTTTGTTTCGGAATCTGGTGCGTTTCACCAGTTAGCACAGTTCGTTTGGCGTGTGAATCCAGCAATTGCGCTTGGATCCGCGGCAAAACAATTGCTCCGAGATCGCCTGAATGAGGTGTTCTCGGCTCAATTGAAACGAACTCTGGAGCGGATCGATTGCAGTGAGAAAGCAATACGATCCAAGCCAGGCTATATCACAGTGTATTATGGATATGTCATAGGCATATATACAGTTATATGAAGAGAGGATTACAAGTAGGCCGGGATGTCGTTCCTACTGATAAATGTATGTGTCATGTCAAATACAAAAGTGAAGCATGCTGAACTATTAACCAGAGCTGTTTATCCGTAAATTTACCAAACAGCAGTCTTGGTTTATCTGTTATTTCTCTCTATAATGTAAAGCCTATAATGCATAAGCCAACGCCTATGTATGAGCAAGTCTTATCTCTGATTTATATCTGGTGACGGTGTCTGTGGGTGTCACCATTCAAAATGAAAGCACAGCTTTTCACTATTAATGTCTTACTGCTCATCGTCATAAATTAAAATTTGGACTCAACAGCTGAGCTGGACCGTGCAAAATAAACCGTGAAACTCTGACCAATGTTAGAAGAATTTACTTGCGTGTGACTTGTATTAGCTTTTTTGGTCTGTTTAGAAACTGAAAGAAAAGCGAACCGCACCAAGAACAAAGTGCAACATTGTAACAATTTTATTCCCTGTTTCGGAAAAAAATAATCAATTCACAGGTGTGAAAGCACCCTAAAATTATCTCTGTGAAAAACTCTCAGAAGAAGGCAGACTATTGAGACTACAGTGTTCATTTGTGCATCCTAAAACGCCACATTTATAATGCCTCTTATTCGTTGATATATCTTAGGCAGGAACAGTGTAAAAACTCTACTGTTGGATGGTTTCTTCTGACTCAGGGCTGTCTATGCTAATAAGGGAGAGATTATACCAATGGACGGAGCTTTCCCCCTCAGATGACATGTACTAAGGGAGAATGTCAATCAAAGTGTTTCTGCAGACTGTTTTTAAGAAGAGTATATGTAAAAAATAGAATTATCATTAGAAGCTGGCTATATATCACTTTTTGCCACACAACTGTGTTTAAACCCCCTATAAACATGATTATAATAGCTCCCTTTTAAGGCCTCCCTTTTCTGCCGAAATAAAAGGTCAGTATTTAACATTTAAAAATAAAGTCAGAGCCAACATAGGGCACATACAGCACAACTGTGCCTCCAGAAAACACAGTTTGAATCCCAGCATGATGTTCTTTTGCCATTTCTGTTCCCTTTTTTCTAACCCATGCTTTTCTGTCTGAAATGTAATCCATACTAAAACAACTAAATTAAGAAAAACAATTATATATCCATACATTTCAGTTGCAGTATAAAACAAATTATTTTTTTTTATCATTAATAATTTTTTTTATTCTATTTTTTTTTCTTAAAAACTTGGAATACTTTTTTTATGTTAGAGTGACTTGTAATGAAAGTAACATTATTTTATTTAAATTTAGCTTAATATCTTAACATAATTATTTTATTCTTATAATTTCATAAGGAAATACAATTTAATTTTATACTATTGTTGTAAACAAATTTTATTCAATTATAAAATATATAGTATAAATATTTTCTTTTATTTATTCATTGATTTTCTTTTCGGCTTAGTCCCTTTATCAATCAGAGATCGCCATAGCAGAAAGAATTGGCAAACCCATCCAGCATATGTGTTACACAGCCGATGCCCTTCCAGCTGCAATCCAGTGCTGGGAAACACCCAAACACTCTCATTCAAACACATACACTATGTACAATTTAGCTGACTCATTTCACCTATAGCACAAGTCTTTGGACTATGGGAGAAAAGTGGAGCACCTGGAGGAAACCCACGCCAATACGGGGAGAACATGCAAACTCCACACAGAAATGCCTACTGATCAAGCTGGGGCTCGAACCAGCGACCTTCTTGCTATGAGGCAGCAGCATTATGTTTTTAAATGTGGCACTATAGGAGGTATTAGAGTAAACTGCCTTTTGCAGTAACTTCTGATGCCACGGTGGACGAGCAGTTTAAAGAGACTCTCAATTGCTGATATTTAGAGCTTACAATCTGACCAACAGCAAGCTGAGTTTAACCCACAAGCTTTAACTGCATCTCTATCGCCCCCTTTAGGTCATACATTCTCCAAGCGTTCATGTTTGCATACATGCATATTATTCCAGCCATATATATAAAAAAAAGCTCTCTTAGCAACTGTTGTGTAATTATTATGACAGATGAAGTTACTGATGAATGTCTAATAATGACTTTTCAGAAAGTCTGCATGAGATTAAGGCAGTTGTGTAAGTATGAGTTTTTGTCTTGTTTTTAGTCAAAATATCTAAAAAAAAAAAAAAAAAGGATTAAGTCAAGAAACATTTTCTGGACAAGCAAATATTATAGACTTGCTTTCACAATAGACTTGCTTTCACAAAAAAAATAAGTCCGAATTAAGGGGGTTGTTCCTTAAAACAAGCTAAATAATCTGCCAACGGTGTAAGCAAAAAATCTTGAAATAAGGGTATTTTGCTTACCCAATTGGCAGCTTATTTTAAGGAAAAATGCACCTACTTTTGAATGTTATATCTGAAAACGAGGCAATATATTTTTTTTTGCTTGTCTAAAAAATGATTTAAGGATTTTCAGATATTTGGACTAAAAATAAGACAAGTAAGAAAAGCAATTTTTGCAGTAATGAGGCTGAAAATGAGCTCTTTAGTTGGAGTTTAATGGCATGAATTTAATGACTATGGAGACAATCTAGGGCCATTAATACTTGCATAATAAAAGAAAGTTTTGCAAACGAAAAATAAAGTATTGAGCAAAAAATAAATAAATAAATAAATGCAAATCTCTAAATATCGCAGACCCAAAAGAATTAAAAAAAAATTAAAATAAATTTTTCTAACAAAAATAAAGAACTGCAAAGGGAAATTTTAAGTTTTGAGGTATATATATATATATATATATATATATATATATATATATATATATATATATATATATATATATATATATATATATATATATATATATATATATATAAAATGGGGCGCAACTGCACATTTACTGAGGGGTATGTGGGTTCAAGATTTTCACCCCCGCCATCCACAGTCACCCCTAACAATAAACTATCTCCATCAATAGATTAAAGATACTTTTTCCTCATCAACATGCTTCAAACAAATACATTTCGCAGTTCTGAACAATACTGAAAAAGTATGAAGTAGTAAAAGTAGAATTACACTAAGCATTTTAAGTCACAAAGAATTACATCTCATCCCACCCCTAATTTCTTCTCAATTTCATTTTCCTCACTAAATGATTATAGCACCTTGACATGCCTTGCCATTGTACTTTTTGTATTTTGTTTCCTATTTTGCGCTCCACATCTCTTCATTCTTCTCTCCATTTTGAACTTGTTACTGTAACCGAGCAACTAAATAGTATTCAGCTGCAATGGCTCAATCAAATGGTCAAAGGAGGGGGAAGGGTGGTATATATATTTAATTATTAAAATACAATATTACACTCATATAAAATGCAAAATAAACATTGTAACAAAAACTATTTATTTATTTTTATTATTTGAAACTTTTAATATGGATAATTATAAAAATAGTTTTGGCACCCCTTGTCAAATCAGGGCCATAAAGTGAAACATGCAGAAACGTGAAGTGCAAAGTGAAAACAGCATCGCAATCTCAAGGTTGACTAAAAAGCAAATCAAAATGAGCATTGCAATTGGCTTTACGATAAAAAGTGTTTTGCAAATATGTATAGTTTTTTATTTAATTGCAAATATTTTTGTTTCTTTTTTATTTGCACTGCTTGATTTTTATTTTGCAGTTCTTTTCTTGTTTGCAAATTTCATTTTTATTTCTCAAAACTTAATTTTCCCTTTGCAGTTCTTCATTTCTGTTAGAAAATTTGATTTTTATTTCTCAATACTTAATTTTCCCTTTGCAGTTCTTTATTTTTGTTTGCAAAATTAATTTTAATTTCTCAAAAATTAATTTTTGCTTTGCAGTTCCTTATTTTTTGTTAGCAAAATAAATTTAAATTTCTCAAAAATTAGTTTCTGCTTTGCAGTTCTTTATTTTTGTTAACAAAATTAATTTGTATTTCTCTAAAATTAATTTTTGCTTTGTGATTTTTTTTTAGATATTTGCATTTATTTATTAATAATTTTTTTTGCTCCAAACTTTCTTTTATTTTGCAAGTATATATGGCCCTAGGTTGACTCCATGCATGTCCTACTAAAACACAGTTTACCTTTCTTTCATTCCCTTCATCATCCACACACACTCCGGGAGGACCCGCTGAGGGATAATTTGATCATCATTATTATTACTACATTTGTACAGTAGTGTGTTTGATTGTGTTTATGTGTATGCTTGAGTCTGACCTCTGCAGAGTTTGTCAGGGAAGGACTGGTCAAACGCAGCCATGGAAAGCAGATACTCTGTGCTGCCGAGCAGAATGACGTTTTCCTGAGCCTGTGGGCCTGCGAGTGTGTTCACTTCAATCTGATCATACTGCTTACCCAGACCAATAGGAAACACCGACACACCTGTGCGCAACAAACATGTGTTGTGAGTATTAGGTTTACATTGATGCAGTCAGCAGACGAGCATAAGAAATACAAAAGCAATTCATTAAAGAGACAGATATTTATAATACGTGACCCTGGACTACAAAACCTTATTTCTCCAATTTCTGGAAAGAAAATTTTTTCAACACATTAAGCATAATAGTTTTAATAACTCATCTCTAATAACTGATTTATTTTATCATCATCTGCCATGATGACAGTACATAATATTTGACTAGATATTTTTCAAGAAATTTCTATACAACTTAAAGTGACATTTAAATCAACGATGGGCTAAAAATCAGCAGATTTCTACATGTGCATTTGGGCCTAGCCATTACTAAAAGAGGTATTGAGTGGTTGCCAGGTTGACAGAAAAAAGCAAGCATTCTAAAGATGCTCTAGATAGAATTTAGCTTCTATTGAACCCTAACAACTTGCCTTAAAGACTACTTAAAAGGGTGCATCAATAACCCTACAAAACGATTTTACCCACCAGCAGTCAGAGCCTCATTTGCTGCCTCTTGCACTGAGTCTATTGACCTGTCCGTCACCACCATAACCACAGCTTTAGGGATGCCCATCCTTGCCCCGCTGGTGGAGGAAACTGCTGTCTGTACGGCCAATCGCAGAGCAGCTCCTGCAGAGACGGAGGAATAAGCACCCGTGTGAGTTTGGCAGGCCGTATATTTGAACTGTCAGACCGTATCGTGTGTGTGATCTCTGTGTCTGCATGTTTACCCAGTCGTGGCTGGTTGTCTGTTTTGCCGTGTAGAGATTCCAGCAGCTTGAGAAGGTTGTCTTGTGTCTGTTCATCTCTCCATGTGACCGCCACTGCTGATTTCGCCCCGTACACCATCACCGCCACCTGCGTGTCATTACGACCTACAGAGCAAATACATGGAGTTCTAGATTTAACCATCAAAGCATACACACCAAAACAAAATGTTAAATCAATGTCACAATGACTTACCGATGTTTGTGCTCTTTATAAACGTTTTCACAAATGTTTTCAAGTCCTCAAACTGGCTTCCTGAAGACGCTCTCAGCAGGAACAACACGTCCATGGGTTTTGAACACGGCACTGAGCAAACACAGAGATCAGAGATTAAAAGGGCATTCAATGTTCAAGTTTCCATTTATTTGATGTAGTTAATAATATTATTAAGGGTGCACGGTGGCTCAGTGGTTAGGACTGTTGCCTCACAGCAAGAAGCTTGCTGGTTTGAGTCCTGACATAAGCTATAGGTGAATTAAATAAACTAAATTGTACATTGTGTGTGTGTGTGTGTGTGTGTGTGTGTGTGTGTGTGTGTGTGTGTGTGTGTGTGTGTGTGTGTGTGAATGAGTGTGTATGGATGTTTCTCAGTACTGGATTACAGCTTCCAGATTACAGCTGGAAAGCCATCCACTGTGTAAAACATGTGCTGGATAAGTTGGCGGTTCATTCCACTGTAGTGACCTCCGATGAATAAAGGGACTAGGCCAAAGGAGAATGAATGAATGAATGAATAAAATTATTAATAATGTGAAATTAAAGTAAATAATTAAATGCAAGCAATGAAAATTTAACTTAAAGGCACAGTTTTTAATTTTGGCCACTAGAGGGTGCTTGATCACAACAAACAAAGGCATAGTTTGATGACATTGTGATTGAGTTTGGAATCATTGGAGTTCATGGGAGTTCATGGGGGACTCCTGCAGAAATCAAAACATTAAAGCAGCAGAGCATTTACTATGCCACAGTCCACCGCTTCTGGCCTTTTTTTCGTAATCACACAGAGGATAATCAGTGCTGTTTTATCAGACTAAATACATTTTAGGCTTCTATTATAATGCTGCTCTGTGCAGTCTTTTAAAACACACAATATATTAAAATGTATTTGGTGATTCCCTGTTTTCTATAAGCCAAACCGATAATCTAGAGTGTGTGATGTCATTAGCATGAACACACAGGACACAGTCTGTGTCACTAGTTAAAATTGATGATTTTTCTGAATAAAACAGTTGGGATACTGTAAGTTGATAAATCAGCAACGCATTTAATACTGTTTATGGTGATTTTTGGATATCTTAATACAAAAATGTATATTATATTATATTATATTATATTATATTATATTATATTATATTATATTATATTATATTATATTATATTATATTGGTAAATCTCTTTTAATTTTATCCCTAAAATGTAACTGAATAATAATAATAATAATAATAATAATAATAATAAAAATAATAACAAAATGATCTGTAATCAGGCCTAAGCATTAAAATCCCATACTTGATTTTCTATGCATCAGTCAGTGTTGTTTCTTATCTAGCTAAATAATCAGTATTTACATTATCCAAATATTACCACGCGCTCATCCAGAACATTACTTATCTTCATTTTCTTGAGAAGAATCAAAAAAAGTTTCATAACTTACTACAATTATTTTTTAAATAACTTATTTTCATTTTGCTTTTCGACTAAAACAGATACTGATGTATTCTCAGTCAAACTTATATCCAGTACAATCCAAGTTTACTTACTGTATATAGGCGCTTTTCACAATAATTTTCTTTTCAAATCTGCTGTACAAAAGGTACACCTTGTGCCTTTAATAATCTAAAATTATTCATTTGTTAACAGACAAATATATAAATGCCATAAGTAGTTCTTTATTTAATCTAAAGTACTACATCTGACAGCAAGTAGCACTGTGCCACTGACTGACTATTCCCTATTCAGTCATTTTGTGTACATGTACATCGCTGTTTCTGCATCATTTGCCTGCCAATTTCCACACTGACTGGGGGAATTACATCATTCCATTGTTCCACATCAATCACTCGCTCTCTCTCTGCTGCCTCACTGTTCCTTTATCTTTTATCCTTCAAAATTACAGCAGTTATACTCATTGTCAATGTAATATCTGAGAATATCTGAAATGAAAAACACAGTGTGTGCAGTGGAATGATAACAATAAAATCAATTTATAAGAAAGAGCATAGTACACTCTCAGAAGTAAATGTACAAAAGCTGTCAATTGGGTGGTACGTTTTAAAACGTACAAAAAAATGACGTTTGCTGCTTGTTCAAGCTACTTATTTAAAATTAGCCAAAATGACACAATTCAGTTCTTTCTGGGACAACTTAATTGTTTTATGTTCAATCCACTTGTATAGTTAACTTAATTTTCATGTTGTTCCACAAATCAATTATGTGATGGTAGTTAAAAGTGAAGACTGTAGTGTTGATTCTGACCTGAAGGGGGCAGTGTGGCTCTGGGTGGCAGTGTTGGCAGCAGTGGCCTTCTGACCGTCCTACTGATATTGATCAACATGGGCTGCAGTGTCCTGAGGTCAGAAGGGTCATCCAGCATGATTGGCTTATCCGGAAAGCTCAACAGTGCGAGATCCTCATATCGAATTTTTCGGCCGATCCCGATCGGATAGATCTTCTTATGAGTGGAGCTCGGAGGCCGCTGAATGACGTCAGTTGGAGGACTCTGTGTTATGAGAAACACCAGCTGGTCTGGAGTATCACTGTGTGTGTCTGTGGTGATCGTCTCGTATACAGACTGAACGGCGTGACCTGTGTTGACCTCTGCGCCTTCGGTCCAACGCAACTGTCGCATTCGCTGCACCACCTGTTCTCTGTGATGCAGCTCCATGCGACTGATTTCCACAGTAACGGTGACCGAGTACATCATCACCGTAATGCGTAGATTCTCTGCCTCTTTCTGATCAAGTGATGTGATGATGTTAATCAAAGAATCACGCGTCTTATTGAAGCCGTCCTCGCCTGTAGCGTTTGCGTTTTCCAAGAGGAACACAAGATCGTAGGTTGTGACCGTGGTTGGAACGAGTGTCGTTCCAGGAGTGGGAATGCTGGGAAATGCAGTTACAATAGCAGCGGTTGGAGGAATAGTAAGTTTAGTAATGGCGTTAGTTGTTGGAGTAACTGAAGTAGTGCTGGGTTTTGCTGTAGGAGGTTTCTTCTGAGGTTCAGGATCTAATCCCAAAGTACAAAGGTAGTCAGTAATGCTCAAAGCTTCATCGTCCAGCTCTGTTACGCTGCTCACTACGTAGGCACGACTGCTCGGTGTGGCTTTCGTGATCTCGTTGACCTGCGCCATGTTAACATCAGGCCCGAGTGCCACTGTGAGGATGGTGATGTCCTTCTTACGCAGCAGACGTTGAGTACTGCGCATGGGCCGAGGATTAGCACTTGCCGTCAACAGAATCGCAACACGTCCCGCATGCTCACGCTTGTTTTTATCATAAATGTAGACTGCAAGATATTTTATGGCTTCATCCATGAATGCGACATCACCACCGGTGTACCGCATCTCGCGCACCATCTTCTTGAAGATCCACTTCTGCACTTGCATGTCGTAACTTTTCACCCCAGAGTGGAAGAGGAGGACTGTGGCGCGAGTGTGAGCCGAGCCCATGCGGAAACGCTCCACCACTCTGAGGATGAAGAGTTTGATCATGCTGAAGTCGTCTTCGCTCAGAGCTGAAGATCCGTCCACCAGGAAGGCCAGGTCCATGGCTCGATCGCAGGCATCCGCAGGCACCGGGGTGGAGAACGGCAGTGGAGTGGGAGTGACGGTGGTTGGTGCCAGTGTGGAGGTTAAACCAGTTACTGGACATGGCCCACATGTTAGTGTGTTGCTCTCACAGTGGCTGAAAACAACACAAACACACATTGTTAACACTTTACAATAAGGTTGTATGAGTTAATGTATTTACTAACATAATCAATACATTTACTACAGTATTTATTCGTGTTAGATAACATTAGTTGACGAAAATGCAGTTGTTTAATGTTTATGTTAACGCATGAATCATTAAAGAGCCCCTATTATGGGTTTTTAAAAATGACCTTCTATGTAGTGTGTAACACAGCTCTAAGTAAAGTGAAATATCCAGCTAAGGCTTAAATCTGAAAGTGCACCGTGTTTAAAACTATTGATTCATCTACAGTATCTAAGAGTTGACTCATAGTGCTTCACATCATCTTGATAACGAGTCTTTAGCTTTAATTTAGGTTGTACAAAGGGACGGGATGCAAACGGACAGAAATATACAGCTTTAAATACCGTGCTACTTGTAAATGAAGATCAAATAATAAAACAAAGCATTATAATTCCTTCAATAATCATTAAAAACTTGTTAAATGCAATGAGGATTAATTTAGTTAACAATTAATTAAATTTAGTAAACAGTTAAAGACAACTAAAATGAAAGTACAAACTTAAATAAGTAAATAAAAAATAAATAAATAAAACAGTGTTTTAGCCTAAATGCAGAGAGATGTGCAGTGTTTGTTATTTTAAAGTGATAGAACTTAGTTCATGTTATTAAATACATTAACTTTAACTGAGGAGACCTTATTGTAAAGTGTGACCCACACATTTTCTATATCCAAATAAATGAATCTCACAAAGACAGATGTCAGAAAATATCAAAATTGTTTGATTTTCATGACAGTTTGGAACATTTTCCACCTCTGCAATGCTCGTTGTTTTAATATGGGAAATTCAGTATATTAAAAACAGTACACATACAGTACATTTATTAATACAATTCATTTGTTAGTGTATTAGTTGAAATACCTAAAATATAATTAAAATCCTGGCTAAATTGAAATATAAAAAAATATTTAAAATATACAAAAGGCTCATCCACATACCAAAAGTACTTTCTGTATGTGACAATTAAACTTTTATTGGAAAAAATATATTTTAAAAATGTGATTAAATGAAAATGAGACCTTTTAAATAAAAAAGTTAATATTAGAAAATAATAAATTAAATAAAAATAAACTCAAATAAATTTAAATATAAAAAGTAAAAAGCTAAAATTTGTATAATAAACCAGTAAATAACACTTGAATAAATATTAAATATATAATAAATAAATTGCTTTATAATTCTGTAAATTACTGTTGACATTTCTGAATAAAATAAAAAAAAAGTTTCAGATCTTCATTCATAAAAATGTAAATAAATAAATAAAACAGTTTCACACCATATCTGGCAGAGACGTGGATCTTCATGGTTGAGGATGAACTGTTTTCCATGCGAGACTCTCTGTCCATCGTGAACACACACCTGACACTGAGATGGCTCCACACACTTTCTCAGCACCTCGTCTAAAAGGTGCCCTGAGGGATTCAAGCAGACTCCAGTTTGAAACAGCCAGTGAAAGTGACAGTCTCTATTCAGAGCTAAGTGTGAATTATCTGTACCTGGCGGACAGACAGCATGGCATCCCTCCACACAGCTGATGGGGCAGCTCAGAGGCTCCGGGTGCTGGCAGGTGGATGGGCAGGCGCTAGCACAGGTGTTATATCTCCACTCACACTGAACCCCAGACTCCTTATTCAGATCCTCACAGCTCAGAGCTGAGAAAAATACCATCAGTCAGAAAACACTGTCGTATAAATCAGGTTAAAGGGGTAATTTAACCAAAACTAGCTCTCACTGTCCTCAGAATTTAGCCAGATTTTATTTTATATATATATTTATAAATATATATATATATATATATATATATATATATATATATATATAGTTAGATTTAAAGACTGCATTCATAGGTTAAGTGCAGTGGAGTAATATATATGTAATTATACAAATGTATTAAATATATAGTATATGAATATTCTTACATTTTTATACAATTGTGTGAAATATGACAAATCCAATTGATGGTATAAATTTTAAATCTAAAATTAACAAGTTTGTAAACTAAATGTTTAAGTTTGTTCTTGATATACTTTATTTTTAGGGTGTTTTCATTTAAAACTGCACATTTTAAGGTGTCCTATAAAGAAAATCTGGGTATATTTAGCCATAGTCGAGTACTAAGAGATTAGTATATGTAAATGGCCATACCATGAGCCTCTGATGTCATTGTTTTACCTGGTTTTATCAGTGTAAAACCCCATTGAATTGAAGGCAAATCAGAACACAAAGCAGACTGTTACGTGACTCATCATTTTCATGTACTTTAGGTCGTTCATCCGGACCGACGAGCAGCCGCATCATTAGGAGAACACAGACTCAAATGTAGCCCTGAGTTCATTAATATGCATGCCTTGTTTATAGATAAGTGCCGTAGAGTTATATGTGTAATTAAATAACTGTACTGAAGTATATTTATTTTATTGTATTATTTTATACTACTGTATGAAATATGACAAATACTACCAATGGGCTACATTTAAAATGAACAAATTTGTAACTAAATGTTTACGTTTGTCTGTATTTTACCTTATTTGTAGGGTGTTTTCATTCCAAACTGCATATTCTAAGGTGTTCTATAAAGAAAATCTGGGTATATTTAGGCTTAGTTGAATAATAAGAGATTAGTATATGTAAATGGCCATACCATGAGCCTTAAATGCCATTGTTTACCTTGTTCTCATGTAAATTCAATGAGTGTAAAACCCCGGTGAACAAAAAGGCAAATCAGAACACTAAGTGGACTGTTGCGTGACTCACGAGACACACTCTCATCATTTTCATGTACTTTAGGTCGTTCATCAGGACCCGAAGAGCAACCGCTTCATCAGGAGAACACAGACTTATATGTAGCTCTGAGATCATTAATATGCACGCCTCGTTTATAGGTTAAGTGCAGTGGAGTTATACACGTAATTAAATAATTGTATTAAAGTATATTCATATTATAGTTTTTTTTATACTACTGTATGAAATATGACTAATACTACCAATGTGTTACATTTAAAAACTAATTTGTAACTAAATGTTTATGTTTGGGCAAGGCAGTGGCGCAGTAGGTAGTGCTGTCACCTCACAGCAAGAAGGTCGCTGGGTTGCTGGTTCGAACCTCGGCTCAGTTGGCGTTTCTGTGTGGAGTTTGCATGTTCTCCCTGCCTTCGCGTGGGTTTCCTCTGGGTGCTCCGGTTTCCCCCACAGTCCAAAGACATGTGGTACAGGTGAATTGAGTAGACTAAATTGCCCGTAGTGTATGAGTGTGTGTGTGTGAATGTGTGAGTGGATGTTTCCCAGAGATGGGTTGCGGCTGGAAGGGCATCCGCTGCGTAAAAACTTGCAGGATAAGTTGGCGGTTCATTCCGCTGTGGCGACCCCGGTCTAATAAAGGGACTAACCTGACAAGAAAATGAATGAATGAATGTTTATGTTTGTCCATATTTTAACTTATTTGTAGGGTGTTTTTATTCAAAAATGGAGTCTTACATATTTCAATTTTATTTAGGGCTGTGCAATATTGAAGGAAAATATGATGTCATGCTATTTAAAAAGAATTGTAGCTATTTATTCATTTGCTTGTTTTGTTATGGAGGTTCCGAGCTTCTACATTCATTCATTTTCATTGTATAATTAAGTGAAACTTACGGCACAAGTCGTTGGACCTCCAGTTGACCGGCAGCCCCTTCTGAGCACATTCGTGAGCATAAGCGGCGATAGTGTTACAGAAACAGGCACAGTCCCCAACAGACGGGCATGAGCAGGTGTCTTGAGTGCAGATGTCCCAGTACGGCTCCGGGTCCACCTGTAGCAAGCAACATATAGTCAATTTTAATTAACAGTAGAAAACTTTGGCTCTAAAATATGGAAAGAAATACATGAAAATGCCTGTAATAACTAAAAATCTGATTATTTACAGTATTTCCTATACTATTTTTTTTTCTGGAGAAAGTATATATATATTTTTTTTTAAACCATTTAGGTATACAGTATTTGCCTAATTAACCTAATTGATAAGCTTTTAAATTGCTCTTTAAGCTGAATACTAGTATATTGAAAAATATTTAGTTAACAGAAATTGGGCAAAAATATACAGGGGGCTAATAATTCTGCCTTCAAATGTATTATTGTGCTTGACATTGGCAGATCTCTTTACGCACCACACTGTTGCAGTCCCTGAAGATGGCGCTGGTGAGTACACGGCAGGATTGCTCCACCGTCACCAACTTTACCAGGTCTGTGCTGCACTGGGACACCACCTAAAAACAGATGTCAAAACAAATCAATTCAAGCCATGCACTAGAAATACACTGTTCTTAAGGCTGTGGTGTCCATGAACTCACTGAAACAGCGTCAGCACAACTGGGTCGAACTTTCCACGAGTTTCCAAAGTCAGCAGCGTCCACCTCCATCTGATTACTGCTGCTCAACAGGTCATTATTCTGACTGCCGTCGAAATTCCCACAAAGACCACACACTTTCCCCTTAAAGAATAAATACTTATTTTATTTATACTTTAGGAAAACTTTTTTTGTGAAATAGACTCCTTTTACAACTCATCTATAGTTAAACATTTGAGTTTTATCATTTTTAAATTCATGTGTCTGGCAGGAGCACTTTTAGCTTAGCTTAGCATTAATCTTTGAATCAGATTAGACCATTAGCATCTCACTCAAAAGTGAAACATCAAAAAGTTTTGATAATCAAAGCTTACTATAAAGGGATAGTTCACCCAATAGTTAAAGTTCTGCTGTCATTTACTCACCTTCTACATGTCGCAAACCTGTTTGAGTTTCCTCTGTTGAACACGAAGGAAGAAATACTGAAAAATGTTGGGGAAAAAACAGCCATTGACTTTCATAGTGTTTTTTTTTCTCACTATGGATGTCAATGGCTGCTTTTCCCAGCATCCTTTATTGTATCTTGTTTTATGTTGAACAAAAGAAAGAAATTAATTTTCAAGTTTAGAACCACTCGAGAGGGAGTAATTTTGGGTGAATTATCCCTTTAATTTAACAAATAAGTTGTCCTAGTGTGGGCTTTTTCTACTTTACTTAAATCTGCATGTAAATCTAACATTGTAAAAATAAAATAAGTAAATTTTATGCTGTTTTATAAAATTCACTTGTTTGCATTATTATATTTTTCACTTATGTACGTTATCAAATATTTATGTTGTTATACTATTTATTACTACTTATTATGAATATAAACATAAAAAAATTAAAAGCGTGAATTATATTTATTCAAACACACAACACACTTTCTAAATCTAAGATTTAGATGATGTAGAGATGTAGGATGAAATATATTATATGTTTTTCTTTAGTTAATTTGATACATGTGTATGAATGTGTGTTACCCTGTACTGTCCGCTGATCTGCAGGGAGATTCGGGTTCCCGTGTCCCATGTAATTGAGATGTGTTTGCCGAGCAGAACAATATAATACAGTCCAGATCTCACAATCTCAACCTCCGTCTCCTTCAGCACAGGCCTCTTCATCCTCACCTGACGGAGAACAGCACACACACTCTATTGCTTCTCATAAAGTAAGTCATATTCGTTCTTGGTCATGGAAGAGTAGTTCATATACGATAATACCCAAATATTTTGTAGACCAAAATTGGCTTGGAATTTTTGATTTTTGTGTGAATTATACCTTTAATTAAATCTCTTTCTTTAATCCTTTTTTTTTGTAATGATGAAGAATAAAAGTTTAATAAAAATAAATTATAAATATATATGCAAGGAAATTCTCACATTATGTCTGTTAATATTTTTTCTTCTGGAAAAAGTCTTATTTAGTTTATTTTGGCTAGAATAAAAGCAGTTTTTAATTTTTTAAACACCATTTTAAGGTGAAATTAAGGTCAAAATTATTAGCCCCTTTAAGCTAATTTTATTTTCGATAGTCTACAGAACAAACCATCGTTATACAATAACTTGCCTAATTACCCTAACCTGCCTAGTCAACCTAATTAACCTAGTTCAGCCTTTAAATGTCACTTTAAGCTGTATATAGGTGTCTTGAAAAATATCTAATAAAATATTATGTACTGCCATCATGACAAAGATAAAATAAATCAGTTATTAGAAATGAGTTATTAAAACTATTATGTTTAGAGATGTGCTGAAAAAATCTTCTCTCTGTTAAACAGAAATTGGAGGAAAAAATTTACAGGGCGGCTAATAATTCAGCGGGGCTAATAATTCTGACTTCAACTATATATATATATATATATATATATATATATATATATCAGATTTGAAAAAATTAATTAAACTTTTATTCTTCATCATCGAATAAAAGTAAAAATATCCAGTTTATGATGTAAAACAGTGTCACCTCTCCGTGCTCCATGACAATCAGTCCTCCCATGTACAGCACTGTGATGCTTTTACTGCAACGATAACCTGCGATGCCACACGCCGAGTTCTCCACCAGAACCCGGAATGTCCCATCAAGACCATTACAGTAATCCTGTTGGACAGATGGAGAACAGTAAGACATAACATGCTCATTATTAGGAGTGAGCACGATATGATAGGACTCTGTGAGGCTAGATGTTCATGAGTAGCAGGTGTACAAAAACACATACAGTATATAAATACACGTACACATATACATACTGTAGATAGATAGATAGATAGATAGATAGATAGATAGATAGATAGATAGATAGATAGATAGATAGATAGATAGATAGATAGATAGATAGATAGATAGATAGATAGATAGATAGATAGATAGATAGATAGATACATGAATATATGGATGGATGGATGGATGGATGGATGGATGGATGGATGGATGGATGGATGGATGGATGGATAGATAGATAGATAGATAGATAGATAGATAGATAGATAGATAGATAGATAGATAGATAGATAGATAGATAGATAGATAGATAGATAGATAGATAGATAGATAGATAGATAGATAGATGGATGGATGGATGGATGGATGGATGGATGGATGGATGGATGGATGGATGGATGGATGGATGGATGGATGGATAGATAGATAGATAGAGAGAAAAACAGATGGACGAATGGACAGACAGAGGCATGGATGGATTAATGGACAGATCGAGAGGTAGACATAGATGAATGGAGAGATGGAGTGACAGAAAGAACCATGATTGAATGGATAGATGGATAGATAGAGATAAAAACAGATGGACATGTGGATGGATGGACAGGCAGGCAGATGGATGGATGGATTGTAGATGGATGGATGGATGAATGGATGGATGGATGGATGGATGGATGGATGGATGGATGGATGGATGGATGGATGGATTGTTGATAGATGGATGGATGGATGGATGGATGGATGGACGGACGGACGGACGGACGGACGGACGGACGGACGGACGGACGGACGGACGGACGGACGGACGGACAGACAGACAGACAGACAGACAGACAGACAGACAGACAGACAGATAGATAGATAGATAGATAGATAGATAGATAGATAGATAGATAGATAGATAGATAGATAGATAGATAAACATATGGACGAATGGACAGACAGAGGCATGGATGGATTGATGGACAGATCGAGAGGTGGACATAGATGAATGGAGAGATGGAGTGACAGAAAGAAACATAATTGGATGGATAGATTGACAGATAGAGATAGAGACAGATGGACATGTGGATGAACAGGCTTGAGTGATTTACTAACTTTACTAACTTAAGTGATTTACTTGCAATGTAGTGGAGCGGTATGCCTAAAAATATCAAAGCCATAATATCGATAACACCTCACACCCACAAATATGGCAAGAAATCTGCATATTGATTATTTTTGTCACGCCCTTTGTGAATATGAGAGGAGAATATTGGCTTTACCTGAGCGAGCACATACTGACAGGGTCCAGGGAAGGAGAATTTGAGTCCGTCAAAGCTGATGTAGTGTGTGTCTCCAATAGCACGACACACACCGTCACACACTCGCTCTGAACATTTCCACTGACGCTGCTCACACACACTGAAACACACAGGGAGATCGAGTGAGGATTTACATCTCTCGATACAGCTAAGTTTTTGTTATGCACATACACAATTGCTTAGTGGAAAGACCAAGATGCATATAAATTGTGAAAATGCAGATACAGTAAAAAGCTCTCTAAGATCATGTAAGACCATTTCAATTCTTCAGTCATTTATTATCACTTGCTTTTAATCAGCCATTAACTGTGTTTTGTGGTTTCAATTCATATTAGTACTGAGTGTCTTTTTAGTCTTTTCATCTTTCTATGTGTTTGTTTGGCAGCACGGTGGCTCAGTGGTTAGTCGGCTCACAGCAAGAAGGTTGCTGGTTTGAGCCTCGACTGAGTCAGTTGGTATTTCTGTGTGGAGTTTGCATGTTCTCCGGTTTCCCCCACAGTCCAAACACATGTGCTATAAGTGAAATGAATAATTTGCAGTAGTGTATGAGTGTGTGTGAATGGGAGAGTCTATGAGTACTGAGTTGTGGCTGGAAGGGCATTCGCTGCGTAAAACATATGCCGAAATAGTTGGCGGTTCATTCCGCTGTGGCGACCTCTGATAAATCAGTGTCACAGTCACAATTCAGCCTATGCAGATTGCTGGTAAACATGCAGATCACTGTAAGGACTACAAATCCGCCCGTATATGGACTACGAGTTCCAGTCATGCACCACACATACTCACACCGGTTCCTGATTCGGGCTGATTGCAAACACACAGCCGGAGGATTGTCAAAGGCTGATTGCTAGGGATTTGAATACAGCGCACACACACACTCATCTATGCCGAGTCTAGTTATTCTGATTTTGAACATAACAAGGTTTATACGGTCATGGAAATCCAGAAAAAGTCATGGAATTTTGACATTGCATTTTTCAGGCCTGGAAAAGTTTTGGAAAAACCAGCAAGGTTTTGGAAAAGTCATGCAAATTGCCTTTACATTAGTCATTTGGCAGACGGTTTTGTCAAAAGTGACTTAAGCTGCGGTCACACTATATCGTACGGCGCTGCGAAAAGGGGTTGTATTAAACAATATGATCAGACGTTATTAAAAGTGAGCGATTGCTCCATATTTTTATCTTCTATTAGTCTAACGCAGGGCTGCACGGTGGCGCAGTGGGTAGCACGATCGCCTCACAGCAAGAGGGTCTCTGGTTTGAGCCTCGGCTGGGTCCGTTGGCATTTCAGTGTGGAGTTAGCTCGGGTGCTCCGGTTTCAAAGTCCAAAAAAACACTAGCTGGATAAGTTGGTGGTTCATTCCGCAGTGGCAACCCCAGATTAATAAATGGCCGAGCCAAAAAGAAAATGAATGAATGGTCTAACGCAATCACGAGATGCGATTTCGCAGGCAAGAATTCACAAAGCTTGAACTTTCGAGTGCAGTGAAATGCTAAACTTCTCGCACGTGCTTGCTGTTCTGGTCTGCCGCAATCGCATGCCTATGAATGGAAGTTTATGGAGCGAAAAGTGCCGTGTACGTGGCTTTACAATAGAAGTTGTTTTACCAACTATTACTAGTTTGACAAACTATTAACATCATTTAAAATTAGTTTGACAAATATCTATATACTGGAATGGAGGTTAGTTGTTTTTACTTCTTTTCTTGGCCAAAAACATGGTCTCACATAATTTTACATAGATATAAAAATAAATTGAAACTAAAGAGATTGTTGCGTGCTTTATGATATGCTGGAGTAAATTTAACCGATTGTTGTTTTTCTAATAATATACCACATATATGTAGACATTATGTGAAACATTAGGTCATGAAAATTGACTTGAAAGTCCTGGAAAAGTCATGGAATTTTTGTAGTTATGACATGTTTTGCTTGCCTTGCCTTCTGTATTTGAACCTTGCTTTGTTTGTTTGTTTTACGTTGTCTGCTGCCTGCCTTTCGACAACTCGCCTGATATTTGACTACGACTCTGGATTTCCTGTATACATCTGTTTGCCCCTGTGTTGACCGTTGCTTGCCTGACCATCTCTGTTTAATAAACCTCCGCACTTCCCAAGTCAGCGTCCGCTTCACATTACACAGTGATTAAGCCGAAGGAAAATGCATGGATGAATGAATGTACTTTTTTGCACAGCACTTTGGGCAACCCTGAATGTATAAATGTATTAAAAAAATAAACTAAAAAAATATGCACACAAGGGTGTAGGATAAACGTTTGTATCTGATAAGAAAATATACGCACAAACTACAACAGAAACACATTTACAGAATAACTTCCCATCTGCGCATCAAAAAAGTCATGTAATTTCGTTTTCACAGGCTGCATATTCTGCATATTCTGTTGAAGCTGGGGTACGTTGGGACGGCATTAAAGGACAAACCTGGGGACCGACCACAGTGCATCTGAAATGTTATTTCGTTCTAAAATCCCACAGCCAAAGACTGTCATCACAGTAGTTCAGTAATACTACCAAGAGAACTGTCTCACGCCTCCAAAAGCCTCCGCATGCTCACTGCGTTTCATCTTCCTCTTCTGAGCCGCAAGTCATGTATTATATATTGAAAAAGGCCCACAGTGGCTTCTCCTACTGCAGCAAATTACATTTTTCTTTTTGATATGTGGTGCCAGTTTATTGATTTGGTTCTCTGTGACCTAGACAAATGCTTTATACAGTATTACAGTTTTGTGCATAAGCTTAATTTGCATCTTTGAATGGAAACACAGCAGGTTGTGTAGAGTCGTGCACATTTACCAGGTGTTGCAGTCCACAGTGATGCTTTGTCCTGACTCGTAAGGCCTGCTGTTATGATAACAAGGACACTGCTCTTGGGGAATGCAGTCTTTTCTGTATCGAACCTGCAAACAGACGTCAAAGTAAACAAATTGCATTTCAGTGTGTTTAAATTATTTTGTGCTGTTGGTTAACTAAAATGTTGAATATTTGTTTGGCATTTTCAGATATTTATAATAATAATTTGGTGTTATTTTATCAAGAATTGAAATTGTTACTGATAAACACAGAAGTGGAAATGTGCTATGTGTTCTTTATCAGTTTCTCAAAAGTTTATGAATGCTCATAAATTGGTTTTCTGTAGCTTCCCCAAACATTTATATTTGGTAACACTGTAGTTTAAATAAAAAAATCCCACAATTGCTACTGGATTTTTATCTGCCTATTATTAAGATAGTAACTGTTTATTAGCCCTTATAAAGTATGGTTTATTTCTATATCCCTAATCCTACCCTATACCTAAACCTAACTACTACCTCACTAAATATTAATAAGCAGCTAATTTGTAGTTTATGGAGCTAAAAGTTATAGTTAATAGTTTTTTAATGGTTTTTTTAATAGTGAGAATTGAACATTAAAATAAAGTGAGACCCAATGTTTTATTGGGTTACCCATTTAAATCAGACACATCTCAGTTCAGAGATGTGCTTCAAATATAAAACAAAATTTTATATATATACCTTACCGGTTAAAACTTTGGGGTTAGTATTATTTTTAAATGTTTAGCTTCTCCAAGGCTGCATTTATTTCAATAAAAATACAGAACAAATTGTAAATTAGTGAAATGTTATTACACTATAAAATAATTGTTCAAAATTAGTTTAGCATTTAATTTAATCATTTATTCAAGTGATTTTAAAGATAAATTTTCAGCTTCATTACTTAATTACTGGCATTATTATTATTATTATTATTGATAATAGTAATAAAAGCAATAATGCCAAGAGTAATAATTTCCTTTAAAACTACATGCAAAAAGAAAGCAGTTATTTAAAATTTTAATAAACATTTAACCATTTAAAACTTTTTAACTCCTAATAAATTATAAACAGAATAATTTTCTTTTAAAAAAATGTGAAAAAAAAATACCCCCAAACTTTTGATCGTCAGTGTCTATATATATATATATATATATATATATATATATATATATATATATATATATATATATATATATATATATATATAATTTAAAAAAAACTTTTTTGTAGAATTAACTCAGAATGGTAGCAACATGATAAATAATAATAACAATGTTAGCAAAATTGTAAAACTATTTTTGAATTTTAGAATTGTAAATAGTTTTATATAAAATATTACTTAAAAGTCCCTTTAACTATTAACTACATAAAACTGGTAAATAATAATAATAATAATAAAAATAATAGCGACATAGTAAAAAATACCATGAATGGTCAAAACGATTTTAGAACTTTTTAATTATAAATATTTTATAGAAAATATTATTTAAAAGTCCTCTTTGGGGACTTGTTCAAAAGAATCTTAAAATACAAATAATGGTCACACTTTACAATAAGGTTTCATTAGTTAATGCTAATGTACCGTCATGAAATAACTATTACAATACTTAAAGTGCATTCATTAATTGTAGTTATTGTTCATTTCAACATTTATTAATGCATTAGCAAAATCCATGTTTTAGCAAAAGTTGTGCTTGTTAACATTAGTTAATGCACTGTGAGTTAATATGAACAAAGAATGAACAACTGCATTTTTAATAAATAATTTTAACAAAGATGAATAGATACTGTAATAAATGTTATTGTTAATGATTGTTCGTTCAAATTAGTAAATACATACATCAACATTAACTAATATAACCTTATTGTAAAGTGCTACCATAATAATAAATAAATCTCAAATGAAAAAAGAATGGATCTATCCTAACTTTACCTGTGTATAATTGTCATATATAACTGCTGAATAGTTTCTTGAACATAAACATATGATTTAAAAAAAAAAACACCCCTTTACTACAGTATTTCTCACTATAACTCACTGTTCCAGGTGGACACATGCATCCAGACACACAGCCCAGACTGACACAATCCAGCTCCAGATTCTGGCACGTCTTTGCACACTCAATCCCAGCATCTCTTGCACTTTCACACTCAAAGCGCTGCAGTGGAGGAGGGCAGGAGAGTGAGCGCCGCCCTACAGGTCAAACACAGAACAACTCATTACTTCTTTCTGCTTTATTCAAGCGCAGTTGTGTTTTAGATACTGTAGATATACAAAAGCAACCTCTCGATGGAGATTGTTCATCAAAGAAGAGGTCAGACAGAGTAGATCCGGTGGCTTCATTAGATGTGCAGTGCATGGATCCGCTCTCACATACACTACAGAAAAAAACAGCATATTAAAGTGTATTACATGTAGAGTTGAAGTCAGAATTATTAGTCTTCCTGAATTATTAGCCTCCTGTATATTTTTCCACAATTTTTTGTCAACATTTTTCTAAACATAATAGCTTGTTCTACAGTATCTAGACAATCTAAAAAATATTGTTTAAGAGGGATAAAAATATTGACCTTAAAATGTTTTTTTTTTTTTTTTATTTAAAACTGCTTTTATTTTAGCCGAAATAGAACAAATAAGACTTCAGAATAAAAAATATTATCGGAAATACTGTTAAAAATTCTTTGCTCTTTTAAACATCATTTAGGAAATATTTGAATAAGAAAATAAAATGTGCAATTAATTTTGACTTCAACTGTAAGTAAACTGCCTGATTTCATGTTTTGAACAACTTTTGTGAAAATGCAAAGTCAAAATATGTTTGAAATAATATTGTCATTCAGCATAAAATATATATTTATGCACAAAATTACATTTT
Source organism: Danio rerio (assembly GCF_052040795.2). Taxonomy (NCBI): domain Eukaryota; kingdom Metazoa; phylum Chordata; class Actinopteri; order Cypriniformes; family Danionidae; genus Danio; species Danio rerio. Next base: position 8,349,613 of record NC_141038.1, on the reverse strand, counting down.
TAACTGAATTTTTTATTAAAGTATATAAAAACATAGCATACTGGTATTAAATATTTTACATAATTTAAATTACTTGCTCACAAATGGGTAAAACCTAGTGTTTTGAAAGATTGTGGTAAAATATACAAATTAGAAAAGATGATTATTATCAATAATGTCTACCCTTTTAATATGTAATCAAATTAATCTTGTTCTAAATTGTAAGAACATGCAAACTCCACACAGAAACGTCAAGTGACCCAGCCGAGGCTTGAACCAGCGACCTTCTTGCTGTGAGGCGACAGCACTACCTACTTCATTACTGCATCACCAGACGGTTTTTATCAAGTGTAATTAGACATTTATTTTCAATTAATACATTTTTACCATTAGAAGCTAGTTATATTCTGTTGCCACACAACTGTTTAAACCCCTTATAAAAGAGACTTTTGCATAATAAGTCCTGCTTAATTTATTCAAAAATAAAAAAGCTGTGCATCTGTTTAGTAAATGACTAAATGTATGTTTCTACTAACCAGATGGAGTGATGGTCCCCGATCATGTCATTGGGCTCAAAGATCTCTCCGTTATGGTGGCAGGAGCAGTGCTGTGGAGGCACACACTCGCCCGCGTCACTGAGAAACAGTCCTCTGGGGCAGAAACAGCCTTCCTCACACACACCGTCACAACCAGTGTCCGGCAGAGACAGAGAGCGGCACGTCTGGTTACACACACTGCCACACATCTCATACACCTGCGCATCCGGACAGGTCAGTTCTGGAGTAATATATAGAATTTATCTGACTAATTATGTATGAACACATCCTTCTGTAAAAGCTTTCAGAAAACAGATACTGTATGAATAAGAGTGTGTGTGGTGAAGAGTGTGAGAGCTGATAAAGCGGAGAAAAACTAAATAAAAGATGTATTGTAATTGACATATAGACAGTTCCTCTGGGATACATCAAAGAATTATTATTATTTTCTTAAAATGTTTTTTATTACATTAAAAAAAAAAAAATTATTTAGCCTTTTATTTATTTTCAAACATTTAGTTTTATTTTAATCAGGACTGACAGAAAAAAAACCTGAATCTTTATTATTTTAAGCTACTGACACCTCAGTTTTTTAATGGTTTACTTCAGTTTTAATTGCAGCTAAAATTACTATTAATAATAATAATAATAGTAATAATAATAATAATAATGAGTTTATTTTATATAATGCATTGGGTGATTAAATTAGTGATTATATAAATTTTGTGCACTTGTTATTTACATGAATGTAAATTAATTAAATTTTCACAATAGTATCATAACACTTATATTAAAGGCATTTAAATATAATTTATTGATCTAAACTGATGGCATTTAAATGCTTAGTTTTATGATTTTTAACACATTTTTATTTTAGTTGTAATGTTATTGCGGTTCTTTAACAGAATAAATAAATCCATCCTATTTGACCAGTATTTACCACGATTTTTCTAATATCTTGGTAAAAATGGTATAGCTTTATATGTTAAAAGGTAAACACTCAAGTTTGTTTCTCTCCGCGTTTCCTTTACGTCAGTTACAGAGATCATTGGTTGAAACGTAAAGAAAAAAGAAGTACAAATTTGCGTACATTTCCACAGCAAAATTACACGAATGGCCTGAATATTACCACAGATTATAAGAAAAGCCACAGCAAACAAATAATAATTTATAGCTAAATCTTGGAGGAACTGCGACATACAGTAACGTTACCTTTATTAAATAAAGTGTGATAAGACAAAATTAAAGTATTTGTTTGGATGTTTTTTACATATCTGACTCGAAATACAGTTATTAGTTATGAACCCCAAATCTCTATATTTACAGTATATACAGCATATATACCACAGTATCCGTGACTCCTCCAGTTGACCAGCACTCCTCTGGCTGCGCACGCGACTGCATAACTGCTCACAGCGTCACACAGACACTCCTGACCATCTGCGCATGCGCACACATCATAGCGGCAGTTCTTCACATACGGCTCAGGGTTCACCATATAATGACAGGGTTCGAACTTCATGGAGAGCAGCACAGCACAGGCCTCTTCTGCAAAACGCACTGCAGACACACATACCAAAACATTAAAATCTTTCCTGCTGGTCTTTGTTGCCCTCTAGTGTTTAGTGCATATGTAAACAGTACATTGCATTATATACACATACAGTTAAAGTCAGAATTATTAGCCCTCCTGAATTTTTTTTAACTTAATTTCTGTTTAACATTAACTGTTTAATCTTAATGCTTAACATTATAGTTTTAATAATTTCTTTTATCTTTGCCATGATGACAGTGAATAATATTTCACTAGATATTTTTCAAGATTCTAGTATTGAGAATAAAGACATAACAAGGTTAATTAAAGTAGGTTAGCTAGGCAAGTTAGGGTAATTAGGCAAGTTATTGTATGATAGATGTTCTGTAAACAATCAAAAAAGAAATTGCTTAAGGGGGCTAATATTTTTGACCTTAAAATGGTTAAAATGAGAATAAAAACTGCTTTTATTTCTGCCGAAATAAAACAAATAAGACTTTCTCCAGAAGAAAAAATATTATGGGAAATACTGTGAACAATTCCTCGCTCTGTTAATGTTGAATGTTTGTTCACGTTGTGGCATGTGTGTGTGTCTGTACCTCTCTTTGGGTTTAAGCTGCAGGGATCAGAGTTTTGCATCTGCACATCATCACAGTCTGCGTTCATCTTCCACGAGTTGCCGAATGCCTCCACGCGTGTCTCCACCAGCCCGCCCACTGTTAAGAAGTCGTCTCCCTGGTTACCATTGTAATTACCACACAAGCCGCACATTTGCCCAGCATAGGCTGGTTTTAGCTGCAAATACACACACACACACACACACACACACACACACACACACACATATGCTCACATTTCAGTTTGCAGCGATAGAATATTTGAAACGTTCAACATTTTGTAGACAGGCTCTGTTGTGTATTTATGTGCATGAGAATTGTTTGTGCTTTATGTCTGAAACTCCCAGCATTCTCAGAACACACCACATCAGATCCAGCTAAATCCAGTTTAATGTGTAAAGGAGTGGGTGAAGCTGTTTATTAGCAAAATCAAGTTGGTTCAAGTGGTTGAATTCAAAATTCCTTTATCGTTTAGAATGTTGAATTATTTTTAATAGAAACTAATGACTATAATACATTCCCATAATTTAAAGAAGACATCATGAAAATAATGTCAATCAGTGTAACTATACTGTATAAACAGCAATAAAAAGTCTTGTCACACAAGATTTTTAAATCATATTGCTAGTGATGTGCACCACTTTTTTACCCCTTAAGATGCTTGAAAGCCCTATTTAATATTTTTAAATTAATAATGGAAAGAAAAAATTTTGGAACTGAATATTTACACTAACCGGCCACTTTATTAGGTACATCTGCCCAACTGCTCGTTAACTCACTTTTCTAATCAGCCAATCACATGGCAGCAACTTAATGCATTTAGGCATGTAGACATGGTCAAGATGATCTGCTGCAGTTCAAACCGAGCATTAGAATGGGGAAGAAAGGTGATTTAAGTAACTTTGAATGTGGCATGGTTGTTGGTGCCAGACGGGCTGGTCTGAGTATTTCAGAAACTGCTGATCTACTGGGATTTTCAGAGGAGAATGGCCAGAATGGTTTCAGCCGATAGAAAGGCAACAGTAACTCAAATAACCACTCGCTACTACCGAGGTATGCAGAAGAGCATCTCTGAATGCACAACACGTCCAACCTTAAGGTGAATGGGCTACAGCAAAACCACACCGGGTGCCACTACTGACAGCTAAGAACAGGAAACTGAGGCTACAGTTCACACAGGCTCACCAAAATTTGACAATAGAAGATTGGAAAAACATTGCCTGGTCTGATGGGTCTCGATTTCTGCGGTGACATTCAGGTGGTAGGGTCAGAATTTGGCGTTAACAACATAAAAGCATGGATCCATCCTGCCTTGTATCAGTGGTTCAGGCTGCTGGTGGTGGTGTAATAGTGTGGGGGATATTTTTTTTGGCACACTTTGGGCCCATCAGTACCAATTGAGCATTGTGTCAACAGCACAGCCTACCTGAATATTGTTGCTGTCCATCCCTTTATGACCACAGTGTACCCATCTTCTGATGGCTATTTCCAGCAGGATAAAGCACCATGTCATAAAGCGTGAATCATCTTAGACTGGTTTCTTGAACAAGACAATGAGTTCACTGTACTCAAATGGCCTCCACAATCATCAGATGTCAATCCAAAAGAGCTCCTTGGGGATGTGGTGGATTGGGAGATTAGCATCATGGATGTGCAGCCGACAAATCTGCAGCAACTGCGTGATGCTATCATGGTTATATGAAGTAAAATCTCTGAGGAATATTTCCAGTACCTTGTTAAATTTATGCCACAAAGTATTAAGGCAGTTCTGGAGGCAAAATGGGGTCCAACCCGGTACTAGTAAGGTGTACCTAATAAAGTGGCCAGTAAGTGTATATGTTATAAAATATTATACAAAAAAAAAAGAATATCTAAAAAATAATTATATATGGGAATAATTTTTAGTTTTGATTTAGTTTTTTAGATTTTTATAGCTTTAACTAATTTAATAATTACAAAGTTTTGTAATTTTCTAAAGTTTTTCTGTAAACATTGAGCTATTATTTAGATTGGCTTTAAAGGGATAGTTCACCCAAAAATTTAAATGTTGTCGTTTACTCACCCTTATTCGAAACCTATTTGAGTTTCTTTCTTCTGTTAAACACATTATGAAGAATGTTGCTGGTTGCTGGCTTACAAAATATTTTGTGTCCTACAATGAAGGTCAGTGGGTGCCAGAAACCAGCATTCTTCAAAATATCTTATTTTGTGCTTAACAGCAGAAAGAGACCAGAAAAAGGTTTTAAAAACTACACAATGGAGATTAAATAATGAGGTCATTTTCATTTCTTGGTGAACTAACCCCTTAAACTTGACCGAGTTAAGCTTCCAAAGCCTGTTTTTTTAACAGGCCACATTTACCCTGAGCAAAACACGTCCTCTGCCGTCCCAATCCAGATGTAAATCATGTCCATAACGCAGTCTCACAGATGACAACACGGTATTCTGGATTCTCAGGGGACCTACAAACACACAAACACTTATTCTCATTACATAACATCTAAATAATTCAGCAGTGTGAATTATGTATGCATTATTGCATGTTGACAAACCATTAATTAAGGGTGTTTGCACATCCATTCCATCAACAGAGACCACTCCCCCATGTTTAAGGTGAACCGTCTGATTGGCCAGATCCTTGAACCTCAGTGTTATTGAGCGTGTGCAGATGGCATCTTGATCATCAGCACACTTTGTACAGGGATGCACAAACATAAGCACAACCAAACTACCAAAAAACAAATACGACAGTGTGATGAAAGAAACTGACCTGTGCAGTCTCAATGACGGCAGAAAAAGAGTTGCTCTGGCAGTCTTTAGCAAGCAGATAGTGACAAATCCCACTGAAGGTGAAGAATTTGTTGTCAAAGGTCTTATAATGCGACTGTCCTGTCACCAAACACTCACCTATAGATAGAAAGAGGACAAAATGAATCAGAATTTTTTATTTAAAATATTACTCCCCCCCCCCCCCCAAAGTTCCCATGAAGTTGTTAGAAATGTCAATTTTCAATTCAAAGTTTAACGTAATCTCAACTCAAACGTGAAGAGCCTAATAAATATAATAGATTTCACTGGAGAGCTAATGATTTTGGCTTCAACTGTAAATATTTGCTTACCAGGACATCCTTCATTAGTGCATTCCCATGATCCATGCCGACAGACGCTGAAAGTTAAAGTGATTTTAAGTGATTGTCACACATATTTGAATCTACTGTTCTTTTACTGTATGTTTGTGTTACAGTGTCTCACCATGTGTTGCAGTCCTGAGATATGTAGGAGGCAGGAGGGTATCGCCGTCCCGCATGCGTGCAGGAGCACTGAGACACGTCAACACAGCGATCGCCATCCAGCACCTTCCCCGCTGACAAACACATTCACACATTCATCACTGAGCAGGAAGAGGTAGGCTACAAAAATAACCAGTCATGCTGAGCATCTTTTGCATTCCCAGATAGCACACAAACGACTGCGAGATTTAAAAGATTTTTTGGTCTGGAAAGAGCTGCTCTGTTCACAAGTCTGATAAAGGTCTTTAAAAGGTTTGCTGTACTATTTTTAAGCATAGTTAAGACATATTTTGAATGTCTATTTAACGTCTGAAACTAGATGTCTAATAGACATTTTGCAGTTGAGCCAACACTCTAATAATAAATGTGTCTCCCATATGTATTGCTTAGTCTGGAAAATATCTGCTGTGTTCAAATGTCTGATGAACGTCTTTTAAGGATCTTAAATACATATCCTAAATGTTTATTTAAAGTCTGAAAATAGATTTCTAATAGACATTTTGCGTTATGTCTAATAGGCAGATGTCTAATAGACATTATGTCTTCCATATATAAACACAAACATCAAAAAGACATCTCAGGGACATCAAATAGACATCAGGGTCCCAGAAAGCACTTATACATCATGTACTTATACATAAGATGTATTTAAAAGTTTTTTTTTGGTCTGGAAAGAGCTGCTGTTTTTACAGGTCTGATAAAGGTCTTTAAAAGGTCTGCCTTTAAAAGACCTATTTTAAATGTCTTTTTAATGTCTGAAATTAAATATCTAATAGATGTTTTGCAGTTGAGCAAATGCTCTAATAATAAATGGCTCTTTCATATGTAAACACAAACGTCAAATAGACATCTCAGGGACATCAAATAGACATAAGGGTCCAAAAGAGCACACTTGCATCAGCAATATGCATGGTGGTTTGGTCTGGAAAACATCTGCTGTGTTCAAATGTCAGATAAACACATAATCGTCTTTAAAACACCTTAAATACATATTGTAAACACCTACTGAACATCTGAAACTAGATGTCTAATAGATATTTTGGAGTTGAGCAATGTCTCTAATAATAAATGTCTCTTCCATATATAAACACAAACATCAAATAGACATCTCAGGAACATCAAATAGACATCAGGGTCCCAGAAAGGACATTTACATTTGCAGGATGTATTTTGAAGATTGTCTGGTCTGGAAAACAACTGATGTGTTCACAGGTCTGAAAAGGTCTTTAAAAGGTCTGTTGTACTAATTTTAAACATATTAAACACTAAATGTCTATTTAACGTCTCAAACTAGATATCTAATAGATGTTTTGCAGTTGAGCAAAGTCTATATTAATAATTGTGTCTTCCATATGTAAACACAAACATCAAATAGGCATCTCAGGGACATCAAATAGACATCAGGGTCCACAAGAGCACACATACATCTGAAAGATGTATTTTAAAGATTGTTTGGTTTGGGAAAAATCTGCTGTGTTTAAATTTCTTATAAACGTCTTTAAAACATCTTAAATACATATTCTAACCATCTATTAAACATCTGAAACTAGATGTCTAACATACGTTTTGGAGTTGAGCAAACTCTCCAATATTAAATATGTCTTCCATATGTAAACACAAACCTCAAATAGACATCTCAGTGACATTAAATAGACATCAAGGTCCCAGAAAGGACATATACGTCTGCAGGATGTATTTTTAAGATTGTTAGGTCTGGAAAACATCTGATGTGTTCACAGGTCTGATAAAGGTCTTTAAAAGATCTGCTGTACCCATTTTAAACATATTAAAGACATATTCTAAAGGTCTTTTTAATGTCTAAAAGTAGATGTCTAATAAACGTGTTCCAGTTTAGCAAATGCTCTAATAAATATGTCTTTTATATGTAAACACATAAATAGACATCTCAGGAACATCAAATAGACATCAAGGTTATATCAGCAAGATGTATTTTAAAGATTGTTTGGTCTGGAAAACATCTGTTGTGGTTAAATTTCAGATAAACACCTTGAAAACATCTTAAATACATATTCCTAACATCTATTGAACAACTAAAACTAGACGTCTATAACAGATGTTTTGGAGTTAAGCAAAGTCTTTAATAATCAATGTGTCCTTCATATGTAAACACAAACATCAACCAGACATCAGGAGAAAAAAAGAGCACCAATACGTCCACAGGATGTATTTTAAAGACTGTTTGGTTTAAAAACATCTGATGTGTTCATAGGTCTGATAAACATCTTTCAAACATCTTAAATACATATTCTAAATGTCTATTTAACCTCACAAAAAAGACATCTAATATATGTTTCAGGATGAGCAAACACTATAAAAAAAAACATGTGTTCCAGATGTAAACACAAACATCAAATAGACGTTTCTGAGGTGTAGATCACAGAAATGAATTATATTTATAAAATGACTTGTTTCTATGGCAGAATTTTTATGTTTTATTAAATTAGACGTCACGGTAGATTTAAACTTGGAAAGGTTGGCGAAGACTTGGTGTTTTTAAAAGTAGCCTGTTTATTTTAGTTAAACTTCCTATGTAGGATCATTATTATAGTAATTACAAAACAATTATGCATATTTATATCTACATATCACTATTTATAGGTTAATGTTGCTTTGCAATTAAATGTGCAGTTACATTGAAATAAAGACACTGTCAAATAAAGAATAATTAGTAAAAACCTGCATGACATGAGAGAGGTCATAAAAAGTATGTGTAGACTAAGTGAAGTATTTCTTTCACCTGGGCAGATGCAGCCGTCGACACACTCCTCTTTGCAGACCTCCTGTATGTTCACATTCTGACAGGAAGTGGAGCAGGTCGGGGTGCAGTCGCTGTACTCCATGCCAACAGGACACTTAGGGGCTGAGCAAACAGAAATGTACAGTATGTGAAGTTAGTAAATAATATAAGATTTAAAGTATTTACGCCATTTCAGATGCGTCTTCTGCTTAACAAGGCCACATTTATTTGGTCAAAAATACATTTTGCAAAAAGATATGTACAACTTACTGTTGTGATTTAAACAAAATTTTGTTTCAAAATTTTCAAGAAACATTTATTATAGAAATATATGTAAAATTTTAGCTAAAGTACAGAAGTTCAAAATATCGTTCATTGTTTACACTTTTAAATAAAGACACATAAATTAATTAAAAGTAAATGTAACAATTTTTATAATGTTAGTTTTTTTTAAATGCTGTTATTTTTATTTTTAATTTTAATTTTTTTAATTAAAAATTAATAAACATGATTTAATTATAATTTATATTAGAAAAATCCATATTAGAATGATTATTTGAAGAATGTTTTCTGATTTCTGGACGTGACAAAAGATTGGAAAATTACACTCACCGGCCACTTTATTAGGTACACCTTACTTGTACTGGTTTGGACCTCATTTTGAATTCAGAACTGCCTAATCCCTTAATGCCTTAAGGTACTGGTTTGGTACAGTTGCAGCGGATTTGTTGGCTGCACATCCATGATGTAAATCTCCCGTTTCATTACATCCCAAAGGTGCTTTATTGGATCGAGATCTGTTGACTGTGGAGGCCATTTAAGTTCAGTGAACTCATTGTCATGTTCAAGAAATCAGTCTGAGATGATTCAAGCTTAATGGCATGATGCGATATCTTGCTGGAAGTAGCCATCAGAAGATGGGTACACTGTGGTCATGAAGGTATGGACATGGTCAGCAACAATACTCAGGTAGACTGTGGCATTGCCATGATGCTCAATTTGTACTAATGGGCTCAAAGTGTGCCAAGAAAATATATCCCACACCATTACACCACCACCAGCAGCCTGAACCGTTGATACAAAGCAGGATTGATCCATGCATTCATGTTGTTAATGTGAAATTCTGATTTCTGAGCCTACCATACAAATGTCGCAGCAGAAATGGAAACTCATCAGACCAGGCAACGTTTTTCCAATCTTCTGTTGTCCAATTTTGGTGAGCCTGTGCAAATTGTAGCCTCAGTTTCCTGTTCTTAGCTGACAGGAGTGGCACCCACTGTGGTCTTCTGCTGCTGTAGCCCATCTGCCTCAAGGTTGGACGTGTTGTGTGTTCAGAGATGCTCTTCTGCAGACCTCGGTAGTAGCGAGTGGTTATTTGAGTTACTGTTGCCTTTCTATCAGCTCAAACCAGTCTGGCCATTCTCCTCTGACCTCTGGCATCAACAAGGCATTTGTGCCCACAGAACTGCTGCTTACTGGATATTTTCTTTTTTTCAGACCATTCTCTGTAAACCCTAGAGATGGTTGTGCATGAAAATCCCAGTAGATCAGCAGTTTTTGAAATACTCTGACCAGCCGGTCTGGCACCAACAACCATGCCACGTTCAAAGTCACTTAAATCCCCTTTCTTCCCTATTCTGATGCTCGGTTTGAACTGCCGCAGATCGTCTTGTCTACTTGCCTAAATGCATTGAGTTCCTGCCATTTAATTGGCGGATTAAAAACAGGTGTTGATGAGCAGTTGGAAAGGTGTACCTAATAAAGTGGCCGGTGATTGTATGTGAAACATTCAGCTTTGTGTCAAACACAAACACACACACACACACACACACACACACACACACACACACACACATATTATATATATATATATATATATATATATATATATATATATATATATATATATATATATATATATATATATATATATATATATATATATATATATATATATATAATAATTTACATATACACATGAAAATAAACACATATGCATTACTCACAGCACTGGCTCTGTGTGTGCCAGTTGGACAGTGTAATGCCTCGACTGGCACAGGCTCGGCTGTATTCCAGCATGGCCTGACACACACACTCCTTTCCGGCACTGCAGTGGCACACATCAGACTCACAGACGGACACAAACGCAGCTGGATCCACCAGATGAGCACAGTGCATGAAGAGTACAGAGCTGCGCATAGACTCACATGCAGACATCTGATCCTGAAACACACATGCACACACACACACACACATTCAGAAATATCTCACATACAGTACAGTAGAGGAGTGTGTATGATGAGATGAGGCTGTTTTTGTGTTGCAGGTGAGCGTCTGACTTTGGTTGATTCTCCAGTGCTGTTGCAGCTTTGAGATGGTGGAAGCACACGTTTACAGGGTTCATCTGCTCCTTTCATGGCCCATGAGTTCGCAAAGTCGTAAGGATCATCTGTCAAAAAACCTGAACACACACACACACATATACGATACACATTAAAAATTGCCTCTGATTTCAACACTCAAAACCTGTAAAAATGCTTAAGATGGAAACTAACTTTCCTAATATTCCTTGCATGACACTTCACCTTTTATGATTTTTTGTTGACATTAAGCACATTAAAGTTATTCATTTATTAATTTTCTTGCGGCTTAGTCCCTTTATTAATCAAAGGTCACCACAGCGGAATGAACCACCAACTTATCCAGCATATGTTTTACACAGCAGACGCCCTTCCATCCATCCACAGTCATTCACACACATACACTTCAGCCAATTAAGCTTATTTAATTCATCTATACCGCATGTCTTTGGACTGTGGGGGAAACCGGAGCACCCGGAGGAAACCCATGCCAACACGGGGAGAACATGCAAACTCCAGCCAGGACTTGAACCAGCAACCTTCTTCTGCTAACCACTGAGCCACCGTGTTGCCCCTACATTAGAGTTATGTTACATCTAATATTGCTAAATAATGTTTATTGGATTACTTTAGAGTCATGTGTGTTACTGTACATCGTAGTGTTTTTTAGTTGTGTGAATGATACTGTGCAACTTTTCGCCAACCTGATTTCACCAAGTAGGACATGTTCCTGCAATAACATCTGTGTTGATCCTGGAACGACATTCCAATCAGCCAATCAGAATTAAGGGATATGTTTACTGTTAATGTTAAGTGTAGGTTTACGGTTAGGATTATGCACATCTACATGATTGTTATCCAACTATTATTCCCTCTGGTTTTGGGAATAATTTACAGTTATGGTTGGGTTTAGGGGTAGGGAATAGGTATGGATTAAATTTTTTTTTAACAAAAATGATGTTCCGGGATCGACACAGATGGTTATCCAGGATTGCATTGTGGCAAAATCATGACGTGCAAGCAACTTCTATATATTAGTATGTTTTTGGGATGAGCTTTGGTTCTTTATATTACTTTCCCATCCACACCTGCTTATGGTTGTTTTTGTCTGTGTTTCAAAGTTGTGCAGATGTTAGTTCTTTAAAACATTGGTTTATGACCACAAAAATAGTACAAAATGCGATAACCTATCGTTAAATTAAGAAATGTCGGTAACCACAGCTGTCGTTTTTTTATCGTAAATTTTACAGATTGTTTTTTACAGTGTGTAAAAATATGTTGAGAACATGGTCTGCTCATTTTTTTTAGGAAATTTGTCTGCATATATGCTTTATTATTATTTTTTATTATTAGTAGTAGTAGTAGTAGTAGTAGTAGTATTTCAAAGAGACACTGCCTTTGTGACTACAAATGCTACAATGCCTCCACACTTGCTAGTTTTAATGTATACTTGTATTTTATTGCATGTTTGATTTCTCTGTTGTTGTAGCGCTTTGGGTTTTAGAAAAGTGCATTATAAATAAAATCTATTATTATTATTATTATTATCATTATTATTATTATTATTATTATTATTATTATTATTACAAGTTAAAAGTTACAAATCACAATGATTTGACTTAATTTTTAAGTAAAGTAACTAATTGCTTTTTACAGTGTATTAGGGATTATCTTAAGCAGCATAATAATAAGAAAAATATCGGTAACACTTTATTTTAAGGTGTCCTTGTTACACATGTTCCATGTACTGTACTTAATATAGTAAAAGACAATTATATAATAACCTAAACAGAATTCTAACCCTAATCATATAAGTACATGGATAGTTTTACCTTAACAAGGACACCTTAAAATAAAGTGTAATCAAAATGTTTCCTAAAAATCAAATCAGCTTATTAGAATAATTTCTGAATAAACCTATTTTAAATTAAATATTTGAATATTTTATAATACTGTATTTGTCTTGATCATAGTGTGAAAAGTATTTTATTGTCATTTTTAATTATTTTAATAGTGAAATATGAAATTATTATTTGTTTTATTTTATTTATGGTTATTTTAGTAGGGGCAACACGGTGGCGCAGTGGGTAGCACGTTTGCATCACAGTAAGAAGGTCGCTGGTTCGAGCCGAGTTGGCGTTTCTATGTGGAGTATGCATGTTCTCCCCATGTTCGCGTGGGTTTTCTCCGGGCGCTCCGGTTTCCCCCACAAGTCCAAAGACATGCAGTACAAGTGAATTGGGGATGTTAAAATTGACTGTAGTGTATGAGTGTGTGTGTGTGTGTGAATGAGTGTGTATGTGAGTGTGTGTGTTTCCTAGTGATGGGTTGCGGCTGGAAGGGCATCCGCTGTGTGAAAACTTATGCTGGATAAGTTGGCGGTTCATTCCGCTGTGGCGACCCCAGATTAATAAAGGGACTAAGCCGAAAAGAAAATGAATGAATGAATGAATGCTTTTAGTTGTTTTGTGTTTTGATAAATGTGCTGGAAAAGTGCTTCAATGTCATCAAAATAACAAAATCCCTGCTACCGTTCTCACAATTTTTACTTTTTTGTGTATATTTAGGCTGAAACATGACAAGAACACTCTTCACCTGTTCAGATATGTTATCATCTTATCTTTGATTCTTTCTTTGTCTCCTTTTTTTCCCTGCCTCTGTATATCATGCGCACTCATGATAAAGCCTGTGATCTAAATTTAAACCCAGCTGATAAGAGCACCCTCAACTACAAAGGCAGCAATATGGAATGATGACAGGACACACACACACACACACACACAGAGTAAGAGCTCCAACTTTCTAATGTTTTGTCTCCAGGGTGAACATTGACGCCAGTCACTTCCTCAGCTCAGATTAAAACATAAGTATTGCAGGTGAGTACATTAAAAACCAACTAGTAGTTATCATCATACTAAACCAGTTGATTGATTACTTTAAGAATTGCAAACATATTCTGCAAATTTTCTAGCATTCAACTGGCCCTTTAGACCATGCGCCGGACCGTTTTTCTGTGTTTCGCTGGTAATGTCTTTAAATAAATAATTATTTGGGCCTTTTAAATTTTTCATTTATTATTTATGTACAATAATTAAGATGTGAAAAATAATCAACAACGAAAATGTAAATGAAAACTGTAAATAAAAAGGCTTATTTATTGACTGTTTTAGTCCACTTTAAAATAACAAGCACTGTACATCTCACTATATTTAGGCTAAAACACTGCTTTATTTATTTACTCACTTATTTACTTTCTTGTGTATGTATGTATGTTTGTTCTTTCATTTTAGTTGACTTTTATTTCTTTTATTTCTTTTAATTCACTTTCCAAAATGACTCCTCATTGTGCTTAACAAGTTTACAATGATAATAACCCTTTTTAGCAAGTTCTTTAATGATTAATGAAGAAATTATAATGCTTTGTTTCATTATTTCATCTTTCTTTACAAATTGATGAGTATTGACAGCTGTATATTTCTGTTCTCATCCCATCCCTTTGTCCCCCCTGGCACCATAGTCGCAAACTCTTCTTACTGAAAAACACGTTCTTAATCCTTTAGTGCGGTGGCGGTGCCACTCATGGCGGTTATGGTCCTTTTGAAGTGTCACCCACTGTATTTTAATGAGGTATTAATTATTTTAATATTCATTCAGTCGCATATATTTTTAGCACAAAAACAATCAGAGCATTGGATGAAATCAGGTTCAAAATTCTTCTTTTTTTCTTTTTTAAATATTAGAGACAACACTTGTTTTATAGTGGGGATTTGGCAGATCTGTTATAATCACTTCATAACTCAAAAAGTGCAAAGAGACAGAAAACGAATAGTTTTTGTAGAATAAAATGCTGTACATACTCAGACAAATTATGTATGAACAAATTTGTCTGTATAAAGCTTCAGAATATAGGCACTGTATTAATAAAACCGTCATTTAAATTAAACCAGACAGACAAAACTTGATAACGTAAAACTAAAGAAACATTTTAAAGTGTTTTTTATTGAAGTGTATTTTTTCCCACCAGACTGAAAAACACTTCATGAAAACTGGAGTGTTGCTAGGGGTTAATACAAGACTTTTTAACTACTATTAAAATATGTATACTGTATATTGTGATAAATGTCAATACCATACACTACCTTACAAAGCCTTGTCGTCTATCCAAGTTTTAGGAATGGCAAATAATAACTTGCCTTCTAGTTGATCATTTGGTATCAGAAGTGGCTTACGAAAGGTAAATGCCTCTAGATTACGCTTAGTTTACCAAAATAAAATATGATCATCCCTTGATTTTTAACAATTTAATTAGGACAGTAAGGTCCGACTTTGCTTAGACACAAGTCTTGTAACTTACTGATTCCTTGGATTCATCTTCAATACCTCCTCCTCTATTTTAACTTAGACATGCTCAATAACGTTCATTTCTGTTGACTGGGCTGGCCAATCCTGGAGCACATTGACCCTCTTTGCACTATCCTGCTGAAGAATTTGCCCTCTTCTGTGGTTTGTAATGTAATGGACAGCACAAATATCTTGATACCTCAGGCTGTTGATGTTGCCATCCACTCTGCAGATCTCTTGCACAACCCCATTCTGAATGTAACCCCAAACCATGATTTTCCTTCACCAAACTTGACTGATTTCTGTGAGAATTTTGGGTCCATGCTGGTTCCAATAGGTCTTCTGCAGTATTTGTCATTATTGGGATGCAGATCATCAGATGATTCATCAGAAAAATGTACCTTCTGCCACTTTTCCAGTCAAGCTATTATTTTTGCTCTTACAACTGGGATTGATGACAAGACTTTTTTTCAGGTAGTGTTTATGGTTCCTCGCACAGTAAAGGGTTAACAATTTGTCTTTTCTTTGCACAAAGTATCTTTCCTTAATCTGCTTTCTGTGTTTTTACTTATACTGATACACATTTTGAGGAGTGTAGTTGTATCTGACCTTCTTGTGCGCTGTACTCGTCCTCAGCAAGATAGTTGTAGTTCCCACAGAGGCCACATGTTTGGTTGCTGTGACGTTTCTCCAGCGTTAGTTGAATGTTATGTAAGGGATCTATACGGATGGAGAATCCAAACTCTTCGCTCCATAATCGAACGTAGCCCAGTTCATACCCTGCAAACACAGAGCTTGATGCATACGGCAGCGGGAGCCTGAAGCAAACAAAATATCTTTATTTATACAAGCGCTACACAGGTGAAAAGATTAGCAGAGTTGATCATTATAGTAGTGTTTCAGATGATGGAGAGATTGTGACCCAACTAGGCTGTTTAACTGCCTGAACACGAATAAAATTGCGTCAGAGTGATTTTATATACATTGTAATAATGATTAACTACTTAAAAACGTGAGTAAGCCTGCTATTTTTTAAAAACGCGACAAGTGAATAACTTAGAACTGTTAAGATGATGTAACATATTTTTATAATAATGCACAAAGTTCATTTATTTAATCATTCTAAGGCAAGTGGTTTACTCACTTTTTAGGTAAAGTCAAATAATTGCTTTTTACAGTGTAGAAATTGTCTACTTTATTTTTATTTATTTAATGTTAGCAATATTCATTCATTCATTCACTTTCCTTCAGCTTTATTCATCAGGGGTCGCCACAGAGGAATGAACCGCCAACTTATCAAGCCTTTTTTACACAGCGGATACTCTTCCAGCTGTAACCCAGTACTGGTAAACACCCATATTCACACACACCCACACACACATACACACACACACACACACACACACACTAGGGACAATTTAGATTATTCGATTCACCTATAGCGCATGTCTTTGGACTGTAGGGGAAACCAGAGCAACCCTATTGGATTGGATACTTTTCTGCATGTGTTGTAATGAAATTCCAATAGCATTTTGTTTTATATTCTGATTGTGAGATTCATATTGTTCACCTCTCTGCTCCTTGTGACAGCGTTCCATCCACAGAGAGGTGCAGCTCAAACATTTCTCCCAGAAACACAGTCACTCCTTTCCTCTTTCCATGAGAGAAATCACCTAGATGTAAGCACACAGTGGGCATTTATACAAACTTTCTCATGGTTTGTTTAGTTTATGAGAGACTGAGTGCGTGCTTGTTTGTGTGTGTGGATGCTGGAAATCCTAGAAAATGCTTGAATTTTAATCTCCTGTAAGGTTTGAAAAGGGCTTCGATTTTGAAACTGCTTCATATTTTAAATGTGTTGCTTTTGTACTAATTTATCTTGCTAATTAATACTCATTAACTATCTGAATAAAATAAATCAATGTGCTTTTGCACACAATGAAAACTGGAGTCAACAGATCTGCCTTTTTTAAATCAGTGCATTTTAAAATTTAAATAAACCATAAAATTAAGATGAAAGAAGACACATTTAAGATGCAAGTAAATGACATACAATATAGGAGAGTAAATGGCAATAATTCAATGTTGGGCTCAAAATCTTTCCTTAGTAAACTAGACTATAGAATACAATAACAAAAAGCAGCTGATGTGATGAAGTATGTATATTTACACTATTAATTATTTTTATAAATTGCACAGTTTAACTGTAATATGAACTGTATATTACTGTAAGACAGTTATGTAGTATTTTACTGTATTTTAAAGTTGCAACGTTACAATTTTATTATATATTTAAAAGTAAAACTTTACAATACTGTAAATATAAATACAGCAAGATGTGCATGTAAATACAGTATTTTGCTGTAACTGATTTACAGTCAGTTACTGGTGAACCAGTAAGTTACTGTAGATTGTACGGGAAATTATTAATAGCATTAAAATTTATTTTGCCATACTTGCTGGATAGGTTTGAAAATGCACTTGGAAAGTATAAAAATTGCTTGAATTTGAGTTTTGTGTTTTACCCAGTATGGAGAAGCTTCGCTGCCTGCAATCTCCCGCCAGCATGTAGCTGCAGTCGCCAGGGAATTCATAAATCACACCGTCAAATGTGTGTATGTGCTGCCGACTAAACAGACTACAGCGAGCCGAGCCCTCGACCAACAGCAAATCTGCAGGACAAACAGGTAGACAATAGTAAAGGTAATATAGTTTTACATTTGGGGGGTTGAGTTTTTATTTCAGTACTATTTGAAAATGCACAATAAAACTAAAATGTAGTTGTAGCTCATTTGGTTAATGGCTTTAGCTTAGTTTCAGTTTTAATTATAGTTTATAGCAGATTTAACAGAACACATCTAGTGTAGACCAAAGCAAAGGTTAGTGTTACTCTAATAAAAAGGAATATAACTTTGAACAGACGCCATACAAATACAATTTAAACCTAAAAAAATATGAAATTTGTTCATATCATGTTATATAAAATACGAAAATTATATATATGCTGAGCACTGTATATTGCTTACCTAGAGTGTTTACATGGTCATAATACAGCAAGTAGTACAACAAAGGTTTAGTTTGGGCTAGCTTTTGCAGCTGGACATTGCTTTACAATGCCCTTGATGGGTGAACATTAGCCAGTGGGGGAGTGTCTTTTGTCTTTCCAGGGAATTAATTGAGGGAATTATTCATGAATTATTAAATGACCCAAAGTAGACTTTACAAAATGTAAATCATTGTAATGTTTTCTTTGAATGAGAGAACAGAATAAATTTTACATAATTGTGAAGTAATTGTTTTAGCCTACAAGACAAATTACTCAAAGGTCTCTTCAGGCATGTTTAGTGTAGACCCAGTGTGGACCTTATTTAAGCTACATTTTTTCTCCAAAGCCTACTAACCACGCATAATATATATATATATATATATATATATATATATATATATATATATATATATATATATATATATATATATATATATATATATATATATATATATATATATATATACATACACATATATATCTATATATATATATATATATATATATATATATATATTTTTTTTTTCTTTCTAAAAAACGCAAGCATGTGCATAAATATTTCTCGCCTATTGTTGTAGCACAGCTTGTGCTGAATACAAATAAAATACATGTAGGCCAATACTATGTAATAAGTAGCTGAAATAAGCACAAATATCAGGGCATGTCAAAACATCTTAAGGGCCCCAAAATCACCTCAGACCCCAGAGGGTTAAAGATTGAATTTTTAACATCCCTATTTTATTTTTGGCAGATGAAGAAAAGATTGAACAAATGTTTTATATTTATATAGAATTGTCAGAAGTTTATCCAGAAGTCATATTTCTTTCTGCCACAAAAATCATTTTATTTTTTTAGTTCGAAGACGTATCATTTATTTTTTGTTTTATTTCAGAGTTTTTTCAGTAACTGTTGTTACTAGTTTCATTTAGTTGCTCATTTATTGTGATTATTTTTATTTCTGTTCACACACTGTACATGTTTTTGACCCATAGTTTTAGTCTTCATTTTCATTCACTTTCATTCATTCAAGTTAAGACATGGCTTTCATTAAAAAATGATTTTGTTTGTTTTGTTAAAAATGCATACATTTGTATTACAATTTAATGTTTAAAGTTTTCTTTTTAAGCATATATTTAAATGTAATATTCCTCTAACTTTGAAGAATGTTGGAAGCTGATTGCCTTTGACTCATAGTATTTTGTTCCAACAATGGAGGTCAGTGTCCTTTAGCATTTCTGTTCAATATATAACAGTCGAGTAAATGGTGTGTAACTTTCCTCCAAAATAATCACATTAAAACAACAGATAGGAAGAAATCTAAACATGTACATCTCTAACCTGACAAATTTAAGATGACAATCCACATGATTCTGCTCCATTTGCAGGCCTCCATCTGATCAAGGAAAGAGAAAAAAATCATAAAAACCTTATAGTGCTGCATTAAAAGGATAGCTCCCCCAAAACTGAGCATCCTGCCACCATTTACTCATCCTCACTTGATCAAAACTCGTTTGAGTTTGGAAAGGATGAAAATTTCTTCACCATTTACTTACACTCAAGTGGTTCTCGACTAAATTTGTTTCTTCTGTTGAACACAAAAGAAGATATTTTACAGAATGTTGAAACACAGCTATGTTTTTTTGTTCCTATGGATGTCAATGGCTACCTTTTTTCTTCAGAATATCTTGTTTTGTGTTCAACAGAAGAAACAAATTCAGTCGATTAGCACTTGAGTGTGAGTAAACGGTGAATGAATTTTCATTTTGGGGTAAACTATCTCTTTAAAAAGACTCAGAGAGCATTTAAAAAGCAATACAATGCAATTTTTAGCCACCTTACCATTTTGTTTCTTTTATGAATTCATTCATTTTCTTTTGGGCTTAGTCTCTTTATTTATCTGGGGTCGCCACAGCAGAATGAACCACCAACTTATCCAGCATAAAGTATGTTTTACGTAGCTAATGCCCTTCTAGCTGCAACCCATTACAGGGAAACATGCATACACACTCATACACTAAGGACAATTTAGTTTACCCAATTCATCTGTACCACATGTCTTTGGACTGTGCGGAAAACTAGAGCCCCTGGAGGAAACCCAAGCGATCACAGGAAGAACATGCAAACACCACACAGATATGCCAACTGACCCAGCCAAGGCTCAAACCAGCAACCCTTCTTGCTGTGAGGCGATTGTGCTACCCACTGCACCACTGTGATACCCATAATTTTGTTTCTTAGAAATATATTAATCTAACGCACAATTTCTGGCAATCAGCATTACAATGAAGTGAGCATGTGAGGGAAAAAATAATAGCTAGAGCCCAAGCAAAAGTTCAGCTGGAAGTGAGAAACAAAGCAGAAATCTCCGAGCACCTACAAATCTGTCAGAGAGTTCAACTATTCTACATAGACAGCACAGGAGCAATATTGTTATTCCTGAGCACAATATAGGGAAGGAGAAAAATGAGCATAATACATTCGCAAACATGGCATATTTCTATTTGTGCATGGTTAAATAGCATCACATAAACCTTAAAGGGTTAGTTCACACAATTTTTTTAAATTAAAGTTTACTCTCCTTTATGAGTTTGTTGAACACAGATACTATGAAGAATGCTGGTTGCTGGCACCTATTGACTATCATTCATAGTAGGGAAATGTAAAAAATTACAACTGAAGTCAATGGTTGCCAGCAGACAGCATTTTTCAAAGTATCTTCTTTTATGTTCAACAGATGAAAGAAACACAAACAGTTTTTGAACAAGTGGAAGATGAGTGAATGATGACAGAAATGTCATATTTAGTTGAACTTTCCCTTTAAATGCAACCTAACACAAAACATTAATTCATATAATTCATCGGATTTACTTAATATTTTAGGGTAGCAATTTATTTATTTAACCAGGAATGTCTCTTCTACCAGGGAGTCCTGGTCAAGACAGGCAGCATAGGACAGAGTTACAAAAAACAAAAAATACATGTCACAACACAGACACACACAAAAATAGTATAAACCATAATCATGTGTTAAAACCTGTGCACTGTTCTAAATTGACAGTCTTTAAAATAGTTTTAAATATATAGCAATAGATGGTACAGATTTCATTTGTAGTATATCTTGAAGCTCATTCCATAAATATGGAGCAAACTTAAAGAAGCAGATCGACCTAACTGTTTGAAAAAATGGCATCTTAGAGTATATCGGCTGAACTATCATAAGTATTTAAACAGTACTCCAACAAACTAGATATCTACTGTAGTAATTTACCAACGAAAGCTTTAAAAATAAAAACTGAGATATGTTGTTTTCTCCTTCACTGTAATGAAGTCCATTCTGTCATTTTATATTAATTACAGTGCTGTGTGCGTGCACTTGAACCAGCGACAAATCTTAAAGCACTGTGATAAACAATATCCAATTTTTAAAAACATTCAGAGGTACGTGCATGTAAAGTATATCTTCTTCATAATCCAATACTGATCGCAACTAAGCGTTTTCAAACTGCAAAGGAGAAACATTTTTTTAAATGCTAAATGTTCGTCTAAGTTTTTTAAAAGGTTATCAATATGAAAACTGTAAGTTAACTTAACATCAAGCCAAACACATAAATATTTATAAGATGCAACTTTTTCAATCTGTGTGCCATTTAAAGTTTTAATTTTAAAATCGTGTATTGATAATATGGACCGTGTAAAAATCATTTATTTAGTTGTTTTTTTTGCATTCAACACTAATTTTAAGCAACTAATAGACATTTGGAATGAATCGAAAGCATTTTGTAAAGAGTCTATTGCCACTTTAATAGATGAAGACATAGTGTAAAAAATTGTGTCGTCTGCATAAAAGTGTACATTTGCCAACTCAACAGCTTTACCAAGTTTATTTATATAAATAAAGAGTAAAATTGGCCCCAAAATTGAACCTTGAGGGACACCTGTCTTTACTGTTAAAGGAGCAAAGATATGATTTTCTATCGAAACACACTGAGTTCTTGCAGTCAAACAGTTATGGAACCATTTCAACACTCTTTTACTAAAGCTTGAACACGCTTACTTATTTAGGCTGAATTTAAACAAACAAATAAAAAAAATTACTAAACTGAATTTGTTTGTTTTAAATTGAGCCCATATAAATTGTTTGCGACAAGTTATCTTAAAATTGAGTAAATCCGAATGAATCACTTTTTCAATGCAGATGCACACAACTTAAGAAGTATCTGAAACTATGCTTATTCAGAAACTATATCGACACCTATTACCTTTGACCTCAGGCCAGCTGTATTTTCCCGCCGACAGATTCTCCGAAGCGGTTTTTCTCGTCCAGCGTCTCACACGTCTGAAGACATGACTGGAGCCCAGTCTTTAAGAAAAGAACCGTTTTTATAAAAGTGAAAGAGGGAGGGATGGTGTGATTTCCGTTTTTCGAACTCATTAACAGAGGACAATAGGAGGAAGTCTGGGCATTAGAGAAACTGAAGGATTAGTCTGGCAGTGAAGACAGATAAGACAAACCAACAGAGGACAGTAGTGCCAAGCCAAACAGCACACACACGCACACAAACCGCAGCACTTTGAGTTATTAATGAAAAAAACTTTGCATGGAAAGAGATATTCAGTGCGTGTTCATGTGAACTCTATGCATTCGTATACTAAGCTCACAATAGAGCTATTGAATGCTTGATTCTGATTGGCCCATGAACATTTCATGCTGTGCAGTTATTTTCTTATAAACACACAGCTGAAGTAGTTTCTGGCAGGATGAGATTTTTTTAAATATTTGAATTGTGTATTTTATACTTTTATACAAAAGTCTTGTTGTAATTAACTTGACTTCTAGTTGATCATTTGGAAAAGTGTCAGAAGGTCGATTTTTTTTAGATGAATCATCTGTTGAGCTGCATCCCAATCATCACAAATACTGCAGAAGACCTATTGGAACCCACATGGAACCAAGATTCTCAGATTCAGTCAAGTTCGTTGAAGGAAAAATCATTGTTTGGGGTTACAGTCAGTATGGGGGCGTGTGAGATCTGCAAGATGGCACCATCAACAGACTGAGGTGTCAAGACATTTGTGCTGCCCATTACATTTAAAACCACAGGAGAGGGCAAATTCTTCTGCAGCTCTGCGCTCCTTCTCATACTTCAGCCTCAACATCAAAGCTCCTGAAAGCAAAGAAGGTCAAGGTGCTCCAGGATTGGCCAGCCCAGTCACCAGACATAAACATTATTGAGCATGTCTGGGGTAAGATAAGGGAAGAGGCATTGAAGATGAATCCAAAGAATCTTAATGAACTCTGAGAGTCCTGCAGGAACGCTTTCTTTGCCGTTCCAGATGACTTTATTAATCAGTTATTTGAGTCATTGCAGAGATGTACAGTATGTATGCAGTCCTCCAAGCTCATGGGAGTCAGACACAATATTAATTCTGTTTCCACTGCACCATGACTTTTAGTGGATTGAACATAAATCAATTAAGTTGTCCCAAAAACACCTCAAGAATTGTGTTGTTTCAGCTCATTTTAGTCTCATTCGAGTTGTTTGAACAAACAGCAAACATCGTTTTTTTTAGAGTGTACAGAATTTAAAAGATATTAACATTTTACTCAAACACTAGTGAATTCAGTCCATCCAGAGAGACTGAGGATTATCAATGCACATGAAAAAATACTAGGGTTTTTCAACCATACTACAGTAAAAGATGAGTAAAAATAGAATAATCAATGGATACAGGGTGCATTATCCCACATAAAAAAATGCTGTTGTAATTTATAGTAAATACTAAAGTGTATTATACTGTATATTTAGTGTTTACAACATATTAATGATAATACAGTATACTGTAGTATTAATCAGTGAACTGAATAACTAATAAATACTGTATTGTAGTATAATATGCCCCATAGTTGTAGAAAACTATAGTATTGAGTCATTTATTTTACTATAATTGTTGTGATATCATAGCAACTGTAGATTAACCACTGTAGCATTTTATCAAGTGGGAAGTGGTCTTGTGCTGTGCTGATGATACACAGGGCAACTTTCTGCCATGTTGCCGGGTAATTTTGCAGAGCGATGTTGCTTGGCTACTTTTCTTAGTTAAAGAATAGGCAACAATATTATATCTGTAACCCATAACTAGGCCCACACGGAATCTGCACGCGCAGAAATCTGCAGATTTCCACAGATCTTTAACCCATGATTGAGTCTATTTATTTACCTGTGTAAATAAATTTATATTTATTAAATTATATAAATTTTATTAAATTTAAATGAAAATAAATATATTTATTTATATTTAATCAGTTTTTAAATTAATTTCAGCAATATTATTGACTAATATGAAAGTGTTCATTTGATTTATTTACAGCACAGTTTGTAAAGTAATATGTTCTTTTAATAGATATATCATATGATTGGCTTGCTTTGTATACCCAATAAGTGGATCTAACTGGATTTGCATTGTAATCATTAAATAAAAGTTTAAATGCTATTATTTTCTATTTTATATATTAAGCTTTTAGTTACAATACTCCCAAAATAATTCTGCATAAATCTGCAGATTTTTTTTTACAAAATTCTCAGCAGAAATAGTCCTCAGATTCTGTCTGGCCCCACCCATAACCCATAATTTGTGTGTCTCACCTGGTTGCCAATTTATGGTATCATTTCCCCAAGTTGCCCTGTGTAGGAGATTAACTGTTAATCTTTAGAATTAAACTGAAAATGTATCATAAAAAGATAATAACCCCCTTATAGATCCTATTATACATCAAGCTGAGCTGAGTGAATATGATGACAAAATATACTTATTTCATAGTTAAAAAAAAAAAAAAGATTAGGATAAGGTATATGTAATAGTTGCTGGACACTTGTGTCCTATCTGTCATGAAAAAATACTAATAATAATTAATGGTAAATTACAGTAAATAGTGTTTTTGAAACATGGGGACACGGTGGCTCAGTGGTTAGCCTCACAGCAAGAAGGTCTCTGGTTTGAGCCCCGGCTGGATCAGTTGGCATTTCATTTGAACTGGCTGTGTATGACTGTGAATGAGTGGGTATGGATGTTTTCCGGCACTGGGTTGCAGCTTGAAGGGCATCCGCTGTGTAAAGCTTATGTTGAATAAGTTGGCGGTTCATTCCACTGCGGCGAACGCCTGATTAATAAAGGGACTAAGCCGAAGGAAAATAAATAAATGAACATACTAAAGTAAATCGTATTACATGGTATAAAGTATTTACAACCTATGTTAATAAATGCTACAGCATACTGTATAGTGACTATAGTGAACTGATAAACTGCACTAAATACTGTAATATACCGTAGTGTATAGCAACTCTCTAGTGTAGTTCAAGAACAGTAATATAAAATGACAACAGTATTTTATTTCATTTGGGTGATATATATAATTTTAAAAACGCATGAGACCACTGTAATCGGTGCAAGAAACCTTTTAATAATGCAAATAAAAGTTGACATGTAAACAATATTTGTATACAATACACAAAATATCAATTACATACATGTCAATGAAAAAAACGTGCAAAGAGAGAGTAAGAAGAACAGTGCAAGAAACCTCAGGGCTTTGCTCTGACTGAGTGACGTCATTCCATCATGACGTAATTCCCAGCGAATAAAGACCGAGGGGCTTTTACCCTTAAAATAAACGAATAGGACAAAAATCCTCGAAAGAGTGAGTCTATTTGCAATTGATTTCGTTGTCTAACCCTTCAAAACAGTTACAGGTGCAGATACTGTCGCAGCTTTGATTTCGCCAATTGCAAAGTTGATGTTTGACAGCAGGACTGAGGCAGTGTGAGTTTGTCTCGGTCGTGAGTTTCCCGTGAGACACACACACACACCGCCGCCTGCGAGACACCGGACGGATCGCTCCCGTGATCTTTACTCTGTCATTCAGCACCGTGTGTGGCGGAGCACAGACTGCTGAGATGGCGGCGCTGACCGGAGGAGAGATGTGCGTCAAATACCTGATGTTCGTCTTCAATTTCATCTTCTGGGTAAGCCCGTGTGTGTTCTGTGTCTGGTGTGTGTGTGTGTGTGTGTGTGTGTGCAGGGGTTTACTCGCGCTCGGGACGCTGTTTTATATCACTCGCGCTTTTCTCCAGGGGTTTGATTCATTGATAAATAAATGCGTGTGCATGGCGTCCTGTTTGGAAATTGTTAATTGGTTTATTTTGCAATTAATTACGCGGGAACGTCTGTGTGAAGCCATGCAACCGAATTACATCCATTTAGCTGACCTAATTTGAAGGATTTCAGAACCCTTAAAACACCGTGTGTGTTTCTGTGAGAGACGGTTGATGTGTCTTCTGTGTGTATTTTCGGGACAAGCACTGCATTTTGATAGTGTTTTCTGTGACTGCTCTCTGTTCGTGTTTGTTTGCCTCAGCTGTTCTCTCCGACGGCTGGACAGACGCGTTCTTTATGGTGTCCGCTTCCTGAATTAATCATTTGAACCGACTCTCTTAAATGATTCGTTTGAACCGATTCGTCGTTTCTGTTCGAATCAAGTAGGAATAGTAATTGAGGTAAAGAGAGTTGGTTTTACATTCGTTCATATTTGAACAGACAACTTCTAACACGGTCCCTATATTGGTTACTACACTACTTTGGATATTCAGTTTGAAATCGCATGCTAATATGACTTCAAATCAACATTAGCACTATACTTGACTGTGAACATTGTTGTAGGCCTACTTTGATAGTTGCTGATTGATAATATTTTCCCTGTTTACTATTTGTGAAGAATATTATGTAATGTGCATAATAACAGATGTTTTTGTTGTGTGCAACAGTTGGGTTCATTTATTCTTTTTCCTTCGGCTTAGTCCCTTTATTAATCAGGGATCGCCACAGCGGAATGAACCGCCAACTTATTCAGTATATGTTTTACACAGTGTATGCCATTCTAGTTGCAACCTAGAACAGGGAAACATCCATACACGCTACAGACATAGTCTACGGCCAAATAAGCTTATTCAATTCACTTATAGCGCATGTGTTTGGACTGTGGAGCAAACTACTCCACACAGAAACGCCAACTGACCTAGCTGGGACTGAAACCAGTGACCTTCTTGCTTTGAGGAGACAGTAGTAACCACTAAGCCACCATGTCATCGCAATAGTCGAGTTCTGTATGTTAAAACCTTATATTCTCTCATGATTTTTAGCAATAACCTATACCATTTAAAATCCAGACCTATTTTATTGGTGATATTTTGTTGAAGCCACATTATTTCAACTCGTTTCCGAATAACAGCTTGCATAGTGATTTGTGTGTTTGTGTCGTGTATGTTTTGGCTGTTTCATGCCAGATTTATTTTCTCCAGAAAACTCCAGCATATGCGTGATCAGAGAGAATGGAGTGTTTTTGTAGTGTCATCTCGAATACTATTTAGTTGCACCAGGGGGAAAATGGCTGCTAAATGTGGCATTTACCCACAGTCTGGAGCTCTGCAAACAGATCAATGTTTTGATCTTTCCATAGTCTTTACACAGCATGTGAGAGACCGCCTGTGAATAGTTTATTTTTTGTTGTCTTTCCATATTAATCCAGGGGGAAATATCACCCTAAAAAGGGATAGTCTGTTCTCAAACGAGAATTTGCTGGTCATCTAATGATGGTTTTATTCCCATTTATACTTTTATTCCCATTCATCTATTTTATTTGTATTTTATTTATTTATTTATTTTTTGCTGAAATTATTGTTCTTGGTGATTCATAAAATGCAAGTCAACGTCTACCAGCACTTTGCAGACATCCCAAGTTGGAAAAAGTTATTTCCGGGGGATACAGAGTTGATTTGCGGGAGGTAGCGGATAAGTGGGTGCTCGAAGAGGGGGGGTGTGGTTGAGTAGTGAGCGACGTATCTGTGAAGCAACTGTACTTGAAGAGCGGTGGGGGTGAGCTGCGCGCGACGTACCTGAAGAGCTAGTAGGGATGCAGTGGAGAGAGGGGTGTGCAACATATTTAAGGACCGGGCAGAAGACGCGCGATTTCCGGGAGATTATCATTCATTTGCGGGCACCCGGGAGTGTCTATGCATTTCAGGGATACTCCCGCAACTTCCGTGAGACTTGGGATGTCTGACTTTGAGTCAAAAAACTATTATTGTATTATTTACAGCTTTGACAACTGGTCCTGAGTGTATTTACAACAGTTTGGACCCGAGTGTTATAAGTAATGTTATTTTTTTTTTGCACAGATCACTGTGCATCCTAAAGGCAAAGACACAAAAAACAGACAGTCGGCTCATTAGGCAGCATTGGGATGCTAGTGATGCACTGAATTTTTGGCCACTGAAAATTATATTTAGATGTTGGATGAAAGAGAAAACAAGCTGAAAATACGAACCCAAAAAAGTTATGCTTTTGTAACGGAGGCCAGCTAGCAAGTGTTGTCTAGGTAAAAACCTAATTTCTCTGACCTCTAAAGGTGCTCTAACGATAAACGGTAGAGGCCATGGTCTTTAGCCTTCTTGATGGAGTAACTGACTCCCATGCGGAAGGGCGCCAGTTCGTTCCCAGCTTGGAGCGGGTTGGGTGGTGTAGGACCGGCAGGGTTGTATTGGTGCCGTGACCCGAAAGAGAGTGAGGTTTAGGGGGTAAGTGTAACGAAGGCCAGCTAGTAAGTGCTGTGCAGGTAAACCTCACTTCTCTGACCTCTCGATACCAGCTTGGAGCGGGTTAGGTGGTGTAGGACCGGCGGGGTTACACTTTCCCTCCAGCTGTAGTCACTGCACATTGTGAAGTGGCTTTTACACCAGATGCAGAAAGAAAAGGCCTCTTTTGGTTACTTATCCCTCAGGTTTTTCCAAACCTTTTAACAAAAACTGTCCTCTTTTCCCATGGCTGTTGCAATTTCTAGTCAAGAATTATTGATCATCTAGGTTATCCCTATGATCACGGATCATAAAGGTGTCTGTACAGTCGTTCTGTTTCAGACAAAAAATCTCTTCAAAGTGTTTCATATTGAGCTCAAATCAGTTGCACTGGTTGCTCAAGTCTAAAAAAAAATTATGCGTGCCGCCGGGCAAAATCATGTCGCGCACACTCAAAGTGAACCTTAGCAAACTCAATGACGTCACATTCGCCACACACACTCAAGCGAACTTGCGGAAGTATTGAGTGTAAACCAGGCTTTAGCTGTCTTATGTATGTCCCACCCCCCTCCCCCTAATTTTTATGTCTTTTAACTTTTATGAATCACCAAAAACCACAAATTTATCTAAAATTCTCTGTTAATGTTCTATGGACCACGTCTTCTCGCGTAAGTAAATAAACAAAAAAAAATTCCACTTGTTGTTGAACTATCCCTTTAAACAAAAGACTGCTTGTGAGTTTTTAAACCAGTTCACTGAAGTGAATTGACTCACTAAATGAATCTTTAATTCTTGAGTGCAGTGGACGCAACCCAGAGCCGTATGGTGTGAGTGTGTGTGTGTGTGTGTGTGTGTGTGTGTGTGTGTGTGTGTGTGTGTCTAGCGCTGAGGGTTTATGTGAGCACGCGCCCTAGATTGTCTTTAATCTGCAGCTCTATTTATAGAGAATGATAATCTCATGGTCAAACTCACTGCAAACTGCATGTGTTGTGGGTGTTTATGAGAGAATCAATGCAATTTATGACTTTGTATTTTGTATGTGTGTTGAATTTAGTCTCATTAAATTGTGCATTGTTACAAAGTATAAGAGAAAAGAGAGAGGGGCTGCAGGTATATTGAACTGTTGCTGTAATAAACATTCACAAACTCTGAATACAATAATATAACTATTTACACTCTCCACAGCCTCTTAGCTAGAGAATTAACACATTTATTTAGTGTCCAGAGGTTTAAACATGTCTTGCTATGACTAGAAGGAAAATAATTATGACAAAGCTGTATTTACATTTGACACTGTAAATAAACTCTTCACTGTGATTACATTGGGGAAAACTTTTAAATCCAAAGTTTGTAGTGCATGAAGGCAACTGATATTGTTAAGAATTTCATTATAATTAGTGAAACACCAACCATCAAATTCTCATTACTATAATGTGAAAAGGTCTTGTTTTAATTACAGCCAAGTACTGTAAATCATGTCATATGTATTCTATCATATGAATTGCATAATGGTAATGTATAATTAGTGTATAATTTAAGTATTTTTTTACATTATTATTTATATTAATGTAAATATGTATACACCATAGTTGTTTGTTTATTGGTGAAGTATTATTAATGAATTATTATTAATTATTAATGTTTTTTATAAAAAACTAAAAAAAATTTATAATATCATTTATACAACATTTCATATAAAAAGTCATGACAAATTATCAAAACTATTACTCCATGTGTGGTACAGTAATGGAAACTATATTTTTTATGATGACAACTGAAACTAAATATTGAAATACCCACCACCAAATTCTCATTACTATAATGTGAAAAGGTTTTAATAACAGCAAAGAAATTAAATCATGTAATATATATTTTATCATATGAATTATATAATGTATACGGTAATGTTATATAATTAATGTATAATTGGTGTTCAATATATTTTCACATTAATGCGGGAAATCATTATTATTTAAAATATTTATACACCATTGTAGTTGTGTTTATTGGTGCATTATTATTAATTATTATTAGTGAATTATTCATAATTATTAATATCTTAATTAATACAATTAAAATATTATATATATTGTAATATAAAAAATATATATAAAATTTCAAATATAAATAAATAAAATAAATAAAAATATAACGTTTTTATTATAGAATTTTATTTAACATTTCATAGCAAAATATAAAAACCATTATGATATCTGTGTGTGGTACTGTAATGGGAACTTTAGTAATCAAGGTCAAGGTAAAGTTTATTGTCTCCCGGAGGAGAAATTAGTTTTTTCTGCTGTACATAGACACCAACAAGACAACATCTAACGTACATACACATTAAAAATTGAATCCTAATATACCTCCTAATATAAATACGATTCCAAAAAATCAATAATTAAAAAAATTATATACAAATAAAATATAATGTGCCCCCACTGCCGTCTGTTATGCCAACCAATCCAGTTATCTTAATCTTCATCCTACCCTACTTGCTCATTAATCAATTTAATTGAAATTGTGAAATTGAAATGATGCGCTTTATTAATAAAAAACACTAATGTATATCATTTTAAGTTACAAATATACCATAGAATGTGATTTGTGTTCATTTCTATTTAATCAAAAAGAAAAACTTTAACACCGAAAAGATAAGACGCATTAAAAAGTATCAATTAAAAAAATATTTTTTTTGAGTAAGAGAACTGAGAGGTAAATGTAAATATCTTACCTATTTAAACTATTTAAAGAAATCATATTTTTAATATCTATTTTAATAGGCGACGCAGTGGGTAGCGATGTCGCCTCACGGCAAGAAGGTCGCTGGTTCGAGCCTCGGTTGGGTCAGTTGGCATTTCTGTGTGGAGTCTGCATGTTCTCCCTGTGCTGGTGTGGTGAATTGGGTAAGCTAAATTGTCTGTAGTGTATGTGTGTGAATTAGAGTGTATGGGTATTTCCCAGTTATGAGTTACAGCTGGAAGGGTATCCGCAAGTTGGCGGTTCATTCCACTGTGGTGACCCCTGATAAATAAGGTAATAAGCCGAAAAGAAAATGAACTAATAAATTTGTGCTCATTCATTCATTCAAATTTCCTTCGGGTTAGTCCCTTGTTTATCAGGGGTGCCACAGCGGAATGAACCGCCAACTATTCTGGCATATGTTTTACACAGTGGATGCCCTCCCAGCTGCAACCCAGTACTGTGAAACACCCATACACCCTCGCATTCACACACTCACTCATACACTACGACCAATTTAGTTTATTTTGGACTGCAGGGGAAACCAGAGCACCTGGAGGAAACCCACGACAACATGCAAACTGGTCCACCCGGTACTCGGAACCCGCAACCTTCTTGCTGTGAGGTGACAATACTAACCACTGGGCCACTGTGCTACCCCGATTTTTGAATATATTAAATCATATATCTGTGTGTGTACATATATATATATATATATATATATATATATATATATATATATATATATATATATATATATATATATATATATATTACACAAACTCAGACACAGATTTATATATATTTATTTTTATTGTTAACTCTAAGGTAAATGTGGTAAATTGTCATTAAATATTGCAGTAAAAAATAGCCTTTTTGCATGACAAATTTGCAGTTCATTTGTTTTTTTACATTAAATATATCCTCACATGCACACACTCACACACACACACCACCTACAACCTGTAAACTCCTCCCATTGTCAACTTTTAGTTTCAGTTTCTCCTCACAAAAGGAGTCAAGTCCAAAAAACAAACAGCACGTCTGTACAATCTCCTGTTTTAATTTTAGCTTGTGCTGGTAAACAACTAGACACAGTCAACACACTTCCTCAAAGTGACTTGAAAAGCAGCAAAATGGGTGTTGAGGGGTGTC
Source organism: Danio rerio (assembly GCF_052040795.2). NCBI lineage: Eukaryota > Metazoa > Chordata > Actinopteri > Cypriniformes > Danionidae > Danio > Danio rerio. The sequence goes on along the minus strand of NC_141038.1, from coordinate 8,316,630 downwards.
CAAAATGCATAAAATACTCCATGTTTCTCCTGAACTCAGTCTTCTGGGTAAGTGCTCACTCTTACTACCATATTTGTGTTTTTGAGAGTGAATGCAGTCAGCAATATTAAAGTGTGTTTGTATTGTGATTTTTATTTTCAATGTGCAGTTGTGTGCGTGTGTGTGGATCGGGGTGAGAGGGTAAAGTGCACTTGTTGTCAGGGTGTTTGTTTAGCTAAGCATTGGCATGGAGAGCACATTGTGGACTTTGAGTTTTTAATCAAACAAAAGATCTGGGTCAAAGAGAATCAATCAAAGAGCAGGACGCGAATCCTCTTAAACATGGAGCTGAGTGCGCAGGACGTGACTGGAAAGAAGAATCAGTCACATGTTGTCATGTGGAGCGTAGCATTAGCATGTCTGATAGTTCACTTCAAGCAGATTTAAATCAAGGCAAGACTTATTTCTTATAAGCCTGTCATTTTTGGGCTTTTAATAAAGTGCTTTAATGTAAAGAAAACATCCAAACGGGTTTCTTTTTGATCACTTTTATCTAATTTAGATCAATTTCTGTGTCTATAGATTTCAACCTTATGGTTTTAATGTCATCTGTATTCGGAAGTATTTTTGTTTTTACATAATATACATATATGATCATTAATATAATTTTATTTTAAAGGGCACCTATGCTAAAAAATCATGTTTTGTAAGCTGATTAGACAGAATTGTGGGGATGTATAGTGTGTCCACAGTCTTATTGGAGTGATATAAACACAATAAGTCTCATTTTAATGACATTAAAATAGGATCCAAATCCTTCTGATTTTAATGCCCACTGCAACTTGACCGTCTTTATCACCACAGCCGCATGTCAGTACAATTGAGTAAGATTGCTTCAATCCCGGTTTGTGAACATTAAATCAGGTGTGGATACAGCAGTGGATATTAACAAGTATCCTGTCATTTGCAGTGCAAAACTCTGCATGTGTGTCTGTGTGTGTGCGTGATCTTTGTAACGACATTTTGTGTGACCCATCGAAAGGCTTCAATTAACTCCACAACAAATACATCAAATAATCATTGGGAAAGTTCTAACTGTAGTATTTCTCACACACGTTACATGAGATCTGCTTCCTTCATGTCTGTCACTGTGCTGTTTATCTGACGCAGCTGGAGATTAAGGCACACTCTGACAGGCATGTGGGAACGGTGGGTGAGGAGAACCAGCATTAAAGGCACAGGCAGCAAAAACAGCTACAGTGTGTTCAAAGCAGAAAATTCCAATATTAGGTATAATCAATAATCTGATGGGTGTTTTGAGCTGAAACTTTACAGACACATTCTAGAGACACAAAATATTATATTATATCTTGAAAAAGGGGTAAAATAGGTGCCCTTTAAGATATTATTCTAGTATCATAGTATTTTCTGAATCATGGGATGATAAAAAAGATTCTTCTGTAGACACATTTGACTCTGAAATGTAAAACAAATACAGTATTTTAAACCTGAATTCAATGTTCAAATCTTTGTTTTAGAAATGTATTCAAATTAGCCTGTAGTTCATTAAATAATGCACAATTTGCACGTTTAGAAATCGCATATTAGAAAACTTGTAATAAAAAAAAGCTATTATTAATGTAATTGTAAGGCAGCACGGTGGCTCAGTGGTTACCACAGTCGCCTCACAGCAAGAAGGTCACTAGTTCGAATCCTAGCTGGGTCAGTGTGTGGAGTTTCTGTGTGTAGTCTGTCCGGGTGCTCCGCTTTCGCCCCCAGCCACATGCACTTTAGGTGAATTGGGGAAGATAAATTGGTTGTAGTTTATGTGTGTGTTTGTGTGTGTGAGAATGAGTTTGCATGGGTGTTTTCCAGTGCTGGGTTGCAGCTAGAAGGGCATCCGCTGCGTAAAACACATGCTGGATAAGTTGGCGGTTCATTCTGCTCTGGCACCCCTGATGTATAAAAGGAGTAAGCCAAGGGAGAATAAATATAATGATAAATAAATAATAAAAAATTTATAATAATCAACTAGCAAAGAACGATGATCAAAATTAGTTTTACTCTGTATCACCTGCAGTGTGTTAAATGCTGAAATATGATCAGTGTTCACGCAAAACCTCCTCATGATGCCCTTGAGCTCCCTAATCTGGCTTGACATTATTAATCTGCAGTCATTTTGGGTTAAACCCACAGATGTTAGGTCAGAGTTTCAGTATTTTAATGTAAAAAAAGAAGCAAGCATGAATTCCTCCACGTGACAGTGGTTAATTTATCTCTTAAAGAGACAGTTCACCCAAAAACAAAAGACCAGTCATGACTAACTCACCCTTCACCTGCTAAAAATTTTTTCAGTTTCTTTCTGCTGTTGAACACAAAAGAAGATATTTTGAAAAATGTTGGATGCTGGCAACCATTGTATAGTAATAGTGAGGAAGTGATTAAATGATGAGGTCATTTTAATATTTGGGAGAACTATCCCTTTAAATGAGATATATCCGAACTCAGTCCTGGAGGTCCAGTGTCCTGCAAAGATTAGTTCCAACCCTTATCAGACACACCTGGGCTAGCTAATCAAGCTTGCAGGTGTGTTGAGACAAGTTGGAGCTAAAATCTGCAGGACATCGGCCCTTCAGGACCGAGTTTGAACATCCCTGCTTTAAAAGAATATAATGGTGATAAATATGAATAAATGCTGTAGTTATCATTACGTGTCTAACAGATTGGCTGAACATTCTGTTGTGTGTGATTTTAATATCAGAACAGATATGATTGCTATAAAACTGCTGTTAGTATTGTTGTTGTTATAGCTTGTACTATTACGTAATCCATGCACCTGCAGTGTGCTGTTCATTTAGTTTTGTATCCTCCAAGGAATCATGCAAATTGGTCAACGTTTGGCTGGTTAACATTGGCAGGTCGTCCCTGCTGCTGTAAAAATAGCCATGTATTCTGGCAGAAATGGATTTTGTGTAGGCTAAATCTTAAATGTTTTGTTATGATACTGTATACGCTTTTTGTATGTAATGGTTTAAATAATTTTGTAGTAGTTATTATTTTATTTAATGTTTAATATTTTTTATTATTACATCATTGTTTACTAGAGTTGTTTAATTTATTATTATTATTATTATTATTATTATTATTATTATTATTATTATTAGTATTATATTTATTACAAAGTTATTTTTTGATAGCTACATGTTAATAATAATCTGGGGTTGCCACAGTGGAATGAACGCAGTGGATGCCCTTCCAGCCGCAACCCATCTCTGGAAAACATCCATACACACTCATTCACACACATACACTACGGACAGTTTAGCTCACCCAATTCACCTGTACAGCATATCTTTGGACTGTGGTATTATTATTATTATTATTATTATTATTATTATTATATTTATTACAAAGTTATTTTCATTTTTTAAATAAGATATTTCTTTTTTATTTTATATTGACCGTGTACTTTTTTATGCAATAATTAGCCACATTGAATTTAAATTTATTTTGTACTATTTTTCAATTTATGTTTTGATTTAATTTATTTGCTTTGGTAAGCTACGTATAAATCATTATTTTATTTTATTTTAAATTTTGATTTATTTTTGTAATATATTTATATTAATATTTTATATTTTCTTAATTAATTTTTTTTTTGCATCTGATACACTTATATAATGACTGCATAATCATGTCAAAATGGTAATTTCTTTATTAGTAAAAAGTATAAATATTTTTTAATTATTCAATTAAACTTTGTATATATTTTTGTTAAATATTTATTTATTGTATTTTATATTTCTTACATTTAAGTGTTTATTTATTTAAATTTTTGTATCTGATACACATTCAGTGCTCACCATAATTAAGTACACCCCATTTTAAAAATTACATTTTTTATCCATTTCTCAGTGTCATATATTTTGGTGGAGATTTATTAAACAGATATATTCATTAAAATCATATTTTATTCTCTGAACATCTTTATAAATAGAAAGATAATACATTTAATTTCATGCGAATTATTGCAAAAAAAAAAAAAATTACAAACTGCAAAATATCAACTAAATATTTTTTGTTGTTGTTTCTCCTGATTTTCGCTATTTTTTAAAATCGTATTTAATTTTTTCCTGAACATATAAATCTGAGCTATTCATTTTTAGACTGTCATCGTAAGTTATTTTGTTATATAAGCTCCAGACTTGGCTTCAGTACTGATTAATCTAATGTATGTGCACAAATTAATATTTAACGCATCCTATAGAAAATATGAATTTAAATGTGAGATTTGTGAGTTGTGTGCTTAAATATGCTAAACACTGCATAATCTGTCGTTCAGCATAATCATTTGTCAAATCTAAATTTCTGTGCTAGTAATTAAAAAACATGACATTTGTATAATTATTTTATTGTAAAACATTTTTATTTAATGCATTTATTTAAATGCTAATTTTTAAGAGACATATTACCTTTACACATATAATATCTTTTTAAGAATATACATTTTTTATTTATTTTCTAAATGTTTGCTTGTATAATGCACAACTAATGAAAGACTGCATGTTGATCAGCCAATCAGCATTGTCAGGATCTAATTTCCCCGTGGCAGTAATTATCCACAGTCGATTGGCTATAAAAAACTGGGCCAAAACTAAGTGGCCTTAGATGAATGAGCATGTTAAGGGAAGGCTTTTAGACCGATTTACTCCATATCTGCTCCTTTATCTGTTTTTATTTTAATGTCAACATATAATAACTTCGATTTGTGTTCATGTTAATGCATTGGTCAGATAAAGCGATTTGTGTGGTTTTGTTGCAGATCGCAGGCACGGCTGTCTTGGCTGTTGGACTGTGGCTGAGGTTTGATCCCAAGACCAAGAGTTTGTTCGAAGGGGAAAACTCTCCTTATGTCTTCTACACAGGTCAGCAGAGATGTGCTTTAATCAGATGTGATGTGACCGGCTGCCTTCACACTGAGTTGTTTGTGTTGCAGGAGTGTATATCCTCATTGCGGCCGGTGCGCTCATGATGGTGGTGGGATTTTTCGGATGTTGCGGAGCCATCCAGGAGTCCCCTTGCATGCTGGGATTGGTAATGCACATATCATGCAGCTTGTAATATCTGTATATACAGTTGAAGTCAGAATTATTTGCTCTCCTGAATTATTAGACCCCCTGTATATTTTTCACCAGTTTCTGTTTAATGAAAAGACATTAGAAACATATTTTAATCATAATAGTTTTAATAACTCATTACTAATAAGGAGTTATTTTATCTTTGCCATGATGACAGTACATAACATTTGACTAGATATTTTTCAAGATACTAGTATTCAGCTTAAAGTGACATTTAAAGGCTTAACTAGGTTAATAGAGTGGAGGAACCATGGCGTCACCTTGTAGGCTAATCGGCTGCAAGCATAAAACTGGTTCCCAAGATACAATACCTATAGAAATTCCCAATAGGCTTTTCGAAGATTGCAAATAATAAGCTCTGTGTTCAAACACTGTTCATTACACTTGCACTTTTTGCCCAACCGGATAATCCTCACATGAAAATACAACTTTAAGCACTTTTGTATCTTAAATGCAATCGCAAGAACTGAAAAGCTAGCATTAGGCTATAAACGGATTGCAGTGCCTTCAGGGTGCTCACCTGTGACGCCAGCATCGCCCTGCTACAGACAACTTTTCAAGCTTATTTTTAGAAATATGGTCCATGACAAAGAGTTAATCTCTCAGTTTATTATATTATGATCCCTGATATATATTGTACACAAATATATATGCAAAAACACATCTGTATATAGACCTACGTGCCTTTTGGATAGTTGTATGTATAAATGTGCATACATAGTATTATTATCGGACATATTTAAATGCATTTGAAGTCAGAATTATTAGCCCCCCTGAATAATCAGATCGCTTGTTTTTTTTCCCAATTTCTGTTTAACAGAGAAATTTTTTCAACACATTTCTAAACATAATAGTTTTAATAACTCATTTCAAATAACTGATTTATTTTATTTTTACCATGATGACAGTACATAATATTTGACTAGATATTTTTCAAGACACTTCTATACAGCTTAAAGTGACATTTAAAGTAGGCTTTATTAGGTTAACTAGGCAGGTTAGGGTAATTAGGCAAGTGTTTGTATAACAATGGTTTGTTCTGAAGACTATCAAGGAAAAGTATAGCTAAAAGGGGTTAATAATTTTGTCCTTAAAATGGTGTTTTAAAAATTAAAAACTGCTTTTATTCTCGCCGAAATAAAACAAATAAGACTTTCTCCAGAAGAAAAAATATTATAAGACACACTGTGAAAACTTTCGTACTCTGTTAAACATCATTTGGAAAATATTTAAAAAAGAAAAAAAATTCAGAGGGAGCTAATAATTCTGACTTCAACTGTAAGTGTATCGCTCGCATGCACACAGCCCACTTACCTTAGTAACAAACGACAGAAATGAAGCGTGAGGGACATGTCTACATGCCTGCAGTTCCATCATGGACACAGAACAACATTGAATTTTTTTTTTTACGAATTACAGCAAAAAGCACAGTCACATCTGCTAGAAATGTTAAGGTGGAGTGTAAATACTGCAGTAATGACAGAGTTAAATGTGTTCAGATGAAGAAAAAACTGCCGAAAAATCTATTGATCATATTATAAAGACAGTTAACATGTTTGTATTTTTACACATTTATTCACATGTTTGCATTACTGATAGCAGGAAAGAGACAGGCTAATAAAATCAAAGGGGGGCTAATAATTTTGCCTTCAACTGTATGTAAGTCATTGATTTTATTATGTGCATGTTTTACCTTATTTTATTTCATTTTTCATTATTATGGGAAAAGTCTTTTTTTGGACACTTTTTAAAAAAAAAATTGACACACAAACATGCTCCATACATACTTTGGTAAAATAAATTAGCCTTACATAAATTGTGTAACATGATTTGTTTATTTTTATATCAATTTAAATCTAAAATTTGTTTTAAGAGTCTTAGACGCAATTGCAGCTTTTCATTTCCTTGCTTAAACTTTAGAACATTTTACCATATTTCTTGCAGTTCAGAACAGACCTGAATGTTTTGTTATGAGGCGTCTGACCGGATGTTTTTCCCACAGTTCTTCTTCTTCCTCTTGGTCATATTCGCGGTCGAAGTGGCTGCTGGAATTTGGGGATTTTCCAACCAGACCAAGGTAATCAGGGCACCAACACCTGAACACACACACACACACGCATTGGTATTAGTGGTTTACAAGTACTCTTCAAATGAGTAATGTATTCACTACTGTAAAAACACTAATTATATGGCCTTACCCCTAAATTCAACCCTCACATGAAGCCACAACATTTTGAATGTGAAAAGACCCCATTAAGCATGATTTTAAGCATTTTGAACTGCTAGGACTTCAGGCATGTCCTCATAAACCACCTCAGTGTTGTAATATCCAGGTCAAACCCATGTCATTATACAAATTTATTGTCCTTACAAACCACAAAACCAGCGCACACACACACACACACACACACACACACACACACACACACACACACACACACACACACACAAATTAGTTTTTTGTGAATTGTGAAGACATTCCATAGGTTTCTATAGTTTTTATACCTAACAAACAATATTTTCTACCTTACAAACCGTATTTTCTATCAACCAACTCCAATGGTATCCCTAAACCCAACCATCATAGGAAATCTTGAATATGAAAAGTCCCCATTATGCATGATTCTTAAGCATGTCCTCATAAACCACCTCAATGTGGTAATACCTAATTTAAACCCATGTCATTATATAAATCTCTGTCCTTGCTAACCACATAAATCAGTACACACACACACACACACACACACACACACACACTTGTTTTTTGAGTTTTTGTGAATTATGGGGATGTTTCATACATTGTCATTGTTTTTGTCTCACAAATGTACTTTTTACCTTACAAGCTGTATTTTTATCACCCTACCCTAGGGGTGTCAATCTCAGATCCGGGAGAGAGTTTAGTTCCAACCCTGTTTCAACACATTTACCTGTAGGTTTCAAACAAGTCTGAAGGACTCAATTAGTTTGATCAGGTCAGGTGTGTTTAATTAAGGTTGGAACTAAACTGTGCAGAGCTCCAGCCCTCCAGGAACTGAGTTTGACACCTGTGCCCTACTCCAACGCTATCCCAAACCCAACCCTCACCACAAACCATGTTCATATTTATGCCTCATTCTGTATTATTTATTAGCCTTTTGCCATTTTTTTATTTTGCCTTTAGCCATCAGCAATGTCCTCATAAGTCACCTTCTTCTTGTAATTCCTGCCATACCCAAGTTATTATACAACTTAGTGTCCTGATATGTCACAAACACACACACACACATCTACAAAATGATTGCACCATGAACATCTCCATCTTTCCACAGGTTACTGAAGATATAACCACTTTCTACCGACAAACCTACGACACCTACCAACAAAGCAAACAAGAGGCTCTGAAAAAAACACTTCGGCTCTTCCAGCATGGGGTATGAGTTCATTTGTCCTTCGGCCCTGTTTACAGTTCATCTGGTATTAGGATGTGTTTTCGTCAGCCTGATCATAATACCAGTCATAAACTTATTATATTCATTCATTCATTTTCCTTTGGCTTAGTCCCTTATTTATCAGGGGTCGCCACAGTGGAATGAACCACCAGCTATTCCAGCATATACTTTACGCAGCGGATGCCCTTCCAGCCACAACCCAGTACTGGGAAACATACTCTCACATACACACACTCATACACTACGGCCAATTTCATTCATTCATTCATTCATTCATTCATTTTCTTTTCGGCTTAGACCCTTCATTAATCTGGGGTCGCCACAACGGAATGAACCGTCAACTTATCCAGCATATGTTTAACGCAGTGGATGCCCTTACAGTCACAACCCAGTACTGGAAAACACCCATACACTCTCACATTCACACACACACTCATACACTATGGCCAGTTTAGTTCATCCAATTCACCAATAGCGCATGTCTTTGGACTGTAGGGGAAACCAGAGCACCCCGGAGGAAACCCTTGGCAACACGGGGAGAACATGCAACCTCCACACAGAAATGCCAACTGATCCACCCGGGACTCGAACCAGCAACTTTTTTTGCAATGATGCGACAGTCCTAACCACTGAGCCACCGTGCCGCTACTTATTATATTATTTAAATAATATTATTTTATAAAAAATTATATTAGATATTTTGAAGCTGTTGAATAACTTTTAGAGAACTCCAGCTGCTAGTTCTTCCTCTGAAGCTCTTATATGGCACTGTAGCCGTCAGATGCTCTGAAAGCACATGCTGTTTGCTTCAGCTTTTGATGTCTTTATAATAGAAGGATATCCTTTAAGTGTCAGAACTGTAAACAAACATATATGGCTGAATCACTCTGAGCTGTGGTTCCTTTAAGTAGATTGTAAAATTGATCATGCGACTGATCTTAATATTACAGCCTGTTTCTGAACTGTAGCTAATATATATACAGTATGTTCCCTGTAAGCAATAGTGATTGTAGACTGTTCCTCATTTCTCAGCTGAATTGCTGCGGGCCATCAGGAAACATGCAGGAGAGTCTTGACGAGACCTGCCCCAAAAAAGAGGGACTCGATAACCTCATTATTAAGGTAATGGTGTTTACAGGTGAAATTTATTGAAATAAATGTTTTATTTTATTTTGATAAAATATATAGAAATAAGATATAATATAAATGAAGGGCTCTATTTTAATGATTTCTAGTTAGAAATTTGTTATTCATATTTCAGTACTTATTATCTATTTCACTTAGTTTATTTTTGTTCGTTTGTTATCAAAAGGGTTATGATAATGAAATAGCTATTTTTAATTGAAATAACACTGAAAACTGATATTTCTAAATTTAATTTTTGGTTATATTATAATGACCAAAAAAAACTTTAATAATAATTAAAAATATTTAATAATAATAAAAACGTATTATTATTATTATTATTATTATTATTTATTATTATTATTAATATATTATTATTATTATAGTTATTGTTTATTATTATTATTATTTTATCATTATTTTATTTATTATTATTATTATTATTGTTTTATTGTTATTAATGTTATTATTATTATTATTATTATTTTATTGTTATTAATGTTATTATTATTATGATTATTATAGTTATTATTTATTTATTAATATTATTATTATTATTATTTTATTGTTATTCATATTATTAATAGTATTATTATTATGATTATTATAGTTATTATTTATTTATTAATATTATTATTATTATTATTTTATTGTTATTTATATTATTAATAGTATTATTATTATTATTATTATTATTATTTTATTGTTATTAATGTTGTTATTATTATTATTGTTTTATTGTTATTAATGTTATTATTATTATTATTATTATTATTTCTTTATTGTTATTAATGTTATTATTATTATTAAGATTATTATAGTTATTATTTATTTATTAATATTATTATTATTATTTTATTGTTATTCATATTATTATTATTATTATTATTATTATTATTATTATTATTAATCGCAAAAGCACAACCAAAATGACCACACTCAGTCAGTGGCTGTCCAGCAGTGATTTTGAGTTGATTGAGCAGGACGGGACTGCTTGCAGGCAGCAGCAGGTTTGGTTCTGGACAGTTTTACACCAGATCAGATCAGATCAGCTCATCTTTAATGCACTAGAAGTGTTTGTAACCCGAGGCTCTACATTCAGCTCAACTTGAATGATTCAGTGAAACACACAGATTTCTCTCAGTAGAAGTCAAGTAAGAGTTCAATGCAGCGTAGTAAAAAGAAACTGAGAGGAGTTGATCTTTCTGTGCATTTAACAAGTGTAAGGAAATGTTGTATTTTAAAGGGCTGCGAAATAGATTTAACTGGGTTCAAGAAATCTAATACTAGATTAGTCATGAGAATCTGTTTTCCAGCAAATGGCATCAATTTTAATGTATTCAGAGAGCAGAGTGATATTAATAAACATGAAGTTGTTTTGTATTTTCAGAGCTGCCCTGATGCCATTGATGAAGTTTTTAACTCCAAACTTCACATTATTGGAGGAGTGGGAATCGCCACTGGAGTGATCATGGTACACTTTATTTATTTGATCAAATATTACAATTTGTTTTAAGATTTACTCAACAATTTGGTCGTTTTTATTATACACTACTGTTCAGAATTTTGGGGTCAACTAAATAATTGAATACTTTTACTTTTATTATTATCTAAAAATACAAATGGCTTATTTTGTTTGTATATACACTACCTGACAAAAGTCTTGTCGCCGATCCCAGTTGTAAAAGCAACAGATAATAACTTGACTTCTAGTTGATCATTTGGAAAAGTGTCAGAAGGTCGATTTTTCTGATGAATCATCTGTTGAGCTGCATCCCAATCATCACAAATACTGCAGAAGACCTATTGGAACCCACATGGACCCAAGATTCTCAGAGAAATCAGTCAAGTTTGGTGAAGGAAAAATCATGGTTTGGGGTTACATTTCAGTATGTGGGCGTGCAAGAGATCTGCAGAGTGGATGGCACCATCAACAGCCTGAGGTATCAAGACATTTTTGCTGCCTATGACATTACAAACCACAGGAGAGGGCAAATTCTTCAGCAGGATAGCGCTCCTTCTCATACTTCAGCCTCAACATCAAAGCTCCTGAAAGCAAAGAAGGTCAAGGTGCTCCAGGATTGGCCAGCCCAGTCACCATATATAAACATTATTGAGCATGTCTGGAGTAAGATGGAGGAGGCATTAAAAATGAATTTAAAGAATCTTGATGAAGATCTTGATCTTGACTGAGAGTCCTGCAAGAATGCTTTCTTTGCCATTCCAGATGACTTTAGCCCTTTTCACACATACATACCTTTCCGGAAAATTGCCGGCAATTTTCCGGAAAGCTTGTATGTGTGAACAGGTCCTTTTTGAAAATACCGGTAAATTCGTTCTGGCTATTTTCCGGAAGTTGTAACATTACCGGCAATTTGCCGGAATGCTGCGCTGTGTGAATGCAGAAGGAAGATTACCGTAATAAGCGCGTGCACGTCTAGAACGTGCTGACGTGAGACGTCTGCTTTAGCCAATCACAACAGTCAGACGCATTTACGTCTGCGCGGTTTGTGAGAATAAAAACCTTTGAATATTTTTCCAGACACATTTAGCTGCTAGAAGTTAGTCAGATCACGTTTATATGATCTTCTTAATGCCAACTGTGTAAATAATCATCGATGAGATGCTTATGATAAGCCGTTGTTTGTTTACCTTCAAGCTTTGCGTGTGCCTGTGAAACAGCCTATGAGCGCCTGCACACGCACATATTATGAACATCTCGACATGAGAAAGTGATCCTGCGAAAGTTGTTCACAATATTGATCATCCACAGAGTTTGTAATTTAGTCAAATGTTTACAAATACAAGCGCAGATGTTTAAAGCTCATTTGTGGTGAATGATGTCAGAATTTACCGGTATTTTGGAATGGATGTGTGAATGCTCTTTTCAGGAAAATTTCCGTAACGTCCTCGCCTGTGTGAACAGCGCTTTTTTGAATATACCGGTAAAGTCGTTCCGGAAATTTTCCAGATATTTACCGGTATATTATTAATCAAAAAAACTGATTTAATTAATCAGTTATGGGAGTCATTGCAGATATGTATGGATGCAGTCCTCCAAGCTAATGGGAGTCAGACACAATATGCACAACATACAGTTTCCACTGCAGCATGACTTTATATTCTACACTGGACATTATTTCTATTAAGTGATAAGACTTTTGTCTAAGCAAAGTCAGACCTTACTTTCCTAATTAAATCATTAATAATCAAGACATGATCATATATTATTGTGGTAGTATAAGTTTAATCTAGAGGCCTTTGCCTTTCATATAAGCCACTTCTGATACCAAATGGTCAACTAGAAGTTATTATTTGTTTTTGCTAAAACTCGGATAAGTGACAAGACTTTTTTACTTTTTAACATTTTAATAAATGTTTCTTAAGCAGCAAATAAGAATATTAGGCTAATTTCTAATACACTTAAGTAGGTTTTTTTTATAATAACAACATTTCACACGGTTGCTGTTTTTATTGTATATTTGAGCAACTAAATGCAATCTTGGTTTATATAAAGTTCTTTCCAAAAAGATCTTACCGACTCCAAATTTACTTCCTTTTTCACTTCCTCTGATGGTAAGTACTCACTCACGGACATCTACTCAGGGGAGAAGTTGCACCAAAGTGCCAATATTGTAATAGCAACCTGAATGATTTGGGGTTTGTATTGGAAGAGCAATATTGCAGGGCTGCAAAGTTAAAAGAAGATAATGTGGCCAGTTTTATATTAATTTCAAAGTGTTTTCAAGCCCTGTTGTATTCATTTTACACAGAAAATGCATCCATATATAACCTAAGACACATTTTATGCAGGTTCTCAATATAAACAGTGGGTACAGAAAGTACAGCACCCCATATTGACAAAAAAAAACACTGAATTGTTTACATTTGCAGATTTATTAAAAAAACAGAAATATCATATGGTCATACGTATTCAGAGCCTTTGCTCAGTATTTAGTAGAAGCACCCTTTCAATCTAATACAGCCTTGAATCTCTTTGGGAAAGATGTAACAAGTTTTTCACACCTGGATTAGGGGATCCTTTGCCATTTCTCCTTGCAGATCATCTCCAGTTTTGTCAGGTTGGATAGTAAACAGCCTTTTATAGGTCTCTCCAGAGATACTCAATTGGGTTTAAGTCAGGGCTTTGACTGGGCCATTCAAAAACAGTCATGGAGTTGTTGTGAAGCCACTGCTTTGTAATTCTAGCCGTGTGCTCTATTTGATCATAAAGCACTTTGAAAGCTTCATCTACTACATGCATGTCTGTGTCTGTTTCTGGCAGATCTTCGGCATGATCTTCAGCATGATGTTGTGTTGTGCCATTAGGAAGACCCGGGAGATCGTCTGAAGCATCTTTCGCTCACAGAATATTTGTGTTGCATGACGTCTGTGTCCCAAAAGCACTGTCTGAACACATCAGCTAAGAGTAGCAGCTGCACACGTCTGTTTCTCCATTAATTGGAATACACTCTGTCTCTTTAGTGCAGCTGTGCTTCTCTGGTCCACCCGTAATGACAACACCGGCTGGGTTTAGCGTCCCAAGCCCATTTCAAAAAAGGCCTTCAAGTCTGACTTTTTATATATTTTTTTATCGTTCACAGTCGATTTTAAAGAGGAACCATTGTTTGCTTTGTTGTACTCGCAGTATTTGCTTGATATGAATTGTTTCGAACTTTTATAATGTTTGATTTTTTTGTGTGTGAATAGAGTCGGATGATTTACCCACATTGGTGCACATGGCTCAAATAAAAGCCAACTTAATCAATCATTGTGTGCTGGCAGTTTTTTTATATATGTATTATTGTTTTAATTGAGATTCACTTACACACTCTCAGAAATAAAGGTACAGGAGCTGTCTCTGGGACAGTATCTTTTCAAAAGATATATATTTGTACCCAAAGAGTCCACCGTGGTTCCTCAAAGGTGCATATTAGAGCCCAAATGTACATGAAAAGTACCTTTGAAGTACCATTGTGGACCCCAGGGGTGAACTGGCCATCTGGCAATTCTGGCAAATGCCAGAAGGGCCGGACCATTTTTTAAATGTGGGCCTGTCAGCTATTTTTTTATAGATTTTTTATATGTATTGTTTTTACATGCAGACAGCTTTTATCTCTTGCAAGATGTGAGTATTATGATGATGATGATGATGATGGTGATAATAGTAAAAATAATAATAAATGTTAAGCATTGGCCCAATCGGCATGATCGGCTGGTTTCGGGATGGGCCGACCTAATTAGTGGTTACGCAGACTTAATCAAAATCTGGCAAAAATTTCAAACAAACTGTAAGTGCAACACATGCTAATGTCGGACCGTAAAAAAGGAAAGGCGGTGCAGAAAAGCTCAGAGAAAAAAAATGTCTCTAAAATAAGACGCTGCCAAATGCATAATATTAACTGAAATAGTCTCGAAAGGGGCGGCGCAGGGGTGCAAGAGGGTGGCTATTTCTGCTGCTTACGCATTTGCTGCATAAAACATATGCTGGATAAGTTGGCGATTCATTCCACTGTGGTGATCCCAGATTAATAAAGGTACTGAGCCGAAAAGAAAATCAATGAATGAATGAAATGATTGCATGTATAAATTTGTTATAAATGGGTTGTTTTTGTTCCAGTCACATACGTTAAATGTTTAAATATCTATTAAATATGGTTCTGCTTATATTATTTCACCATCTGTACACCAATCTAAGTAGTGAATGTGCGTGTCTGTGTATGGGGCTTTGTCGGTGTCATAATGTGGCTGGTGTGGCTACAGTGCCAGGGCTGATTTTTACTCCCAGTCCGCCTCTGGTGGACCCTTCAGGAACAAATATGTATCTTATGAAAGGGTACTGCCCCAGAGAAAGCTCCTGTACCTTTATTTCTGAGAGTTTAATGTTTAATAAAAACATTTTATTACTGGGTGTCCGCGGGGTCTTAAAAAGTATTAAATGTTGATAAGTCACTTTGTAGAAATTTAAGGCCTTTAAAAGCCTTAAATGCTATTTTTCTCAATGAATTAAATTTTATATTAGTATGCTAAATTTTGCCTGAATTTAATGAGTATTGGGATGCTGTGTAGTTTATGAAATCGATAAAAGGCTGCTAGATTTGATGTCAGATTTGACATTTGTTTACTATAGTAGCCAGGCAAACATATAACAGAATTTATAGGCAATTTATTTATTTTATTGGGTAAATATTATATTCACAAATGTAAATTTTCTTCATCATTACCTAAATTGCAGAATTTTCTTTGTGAACTAAATTGTTTAATTACTACTTTACAAAATGTTTACAGTAGAAAAAAATTTATAAGGACTTTGTAAATATTGTTTAATTTGATCATTTGCAGCTGTACTTTTTTTCCCTTATTTTTTATTTATTTATTTTATTTTATTGTTAATTTTACTTATATATTATTGTACTTGATGTCATCCATTGTTATTAATATGTTTGTATTGTTAAAACACACACACACACACACACACACACACACACACACACACACACACACACACACACACACACAAGTAACCAGGCAAACACTTATTTCTGCTGTTGTAGACCGTAGACGCCACCTGCTGGATTAGCATTTTTATTCAGCACATGGGTAATCTTAGTTAAGATTAGTTTCTTACAATCAGTATTTAGTTAAAATGTCACCGATGTCACCGATTGAAACCTAAAGTGGTAATGAGGTCTTAAATGTATGGAAACACTCCTAAAAGGTATTGGATTTCAATCTCTGATTCCTGTAGTTATATACCCTGTATTAGAATGTGAAATTTAGCCTACTACTTGACAACTACAACCCTAAATCAGAAAACGTTGGGACACGAGCAGTTTAGAGCTAGTAGTCAGTTAAATTGGCTAAATAATGTGATTTGAAAACGCTGATGTCAAAAGGTGATTGGAATTATGCTTGTACTTGTTGGGGTGTCCAAACTCGGTCCTGGAGGGCCGGTGGCCTGTTGAGTATAGCTCCAACTTGCTTCGACACGCCTGCCAGAAAGTTTCTAGTATATCTAGTAAGAGCTTGATTAGCTAATTCAGGTGTGTTTGATTAGGTTTGGAGCTAAACTTTCCAGAACTTTAAAATGATTGAGATGTTTCAAAACAATTGTCCTTAAAGAAAGATAGGAAGACATTTGGGTATTGCACCTTCGACAGTACATAACATTATTAAAAGATTCATGGAATCTGGAGGAATTTCAGTGCGAAAAGGACAAGGGCACAATAATGTGGAGTTCAGACTGCATGATTTTAGCCCTGATTTTGACTCGCCGACAGGTTTATTAGAAATCGCTGACAAATGCCTGAAATCACAGGCAATTCAGTGCTCATTCACGTTAGTAGCAATCACACAGTGTGAACTACCCATGTGAGATGCTAAATATCTGGAGCTGTCGGCGATTCAAATTATGCTGTGTGAAATGTGTTCTGATTGAAAATATCATAGGCGATTACCTACAACCAACGAGAGAGAGCAGCATCCACTAGTGTGAGTATCTGAAGCGGGAGGCTGGGGGAGAAGTTAAAAGGGCTTCATTTAGGTATCCAAGAAACGGAGGAAAAACTAGTGAAAATTTGGCAGGAACACCGTGTCTTTACGTGTCATCTGAACAACACAACAACAAGATAAAAAAAGAACAAAATTTAAGAGAAATTGCTAATTCCCTTCAAAACCCAGGTGAGCAAAATACGCTCATTTTCTACCTTTTATGTAGTTAATAACAAAGATATACTACATGACCTTGCGTTGCTTTAATTCTTGCATGTGTTTGGTTGTGAGACGTAGTTTGCAGGCTGAGACAAAGTTGTCTGCAATTATCCTATTCTAAAGTAATACAGTATGAACTCCCTGTCGCGATACATCTTCCATTGTAAACATAGCAGTGACTGAACGCTGGCCCATATAGTCATGCAATGTCAAAACATCCACTAAAGTGCACCTTAAACACTTCATCACTTGGTGTCTTCAGTCCCTAATTGTCTTTTAAATGCTGTGAAAAGGAATGGCAGCGAATGGTAAATGCTTTACTGTTCCAGCTTTAGAAATAACTTTTTTTCCATTTTGCATACTTTACCAACTTTTTCTGATTTGCGGTTGTATTAGTAATTATAAATAGTTAAAAATCTAGATAGTAATAGTTACTTGTATTAGTAACCACAAAGTTTACTAAAATTTACTACTACACAACAAAAACTACTAAAAAAAACTTGTTTCAGTGAAGTTTAATAGTTCAGCCGAAGTTTAAAATTCTGTCATTATACTTGACCTTCAATTGACCTGTTTTGGTTTCTTTTTTCTGTCAAACACAAAAGAATATATTTTGAACATGTCTTCAACCCAGCATTCTTCAAAATATCTTCTTTTTTTATCTTCTCATAAATAATGAGGTAATTTTTGTGCTGACCATTACATTACAAACCACAGGCGAGGGCAAATTCTTCTGCAGGATAGCGCTCCTTCTCATACTTCAGCTTCCAAAGCAAAGTTCCTGAAAGCAAAGAAGGTCAAGGTGCTCCAAGATTAGTCAGCCCAGTCACCAGACATGAACATTATTGAGCTCAGTTTTAACCACTGGTTTATTTTATCTTCACCATGATGACAGTAAATAATATGTGACTAGATATTTTTCAAGACACTTCTATACAGCTTAAAGTGACATTTAAAAAGGCTTAACTAGGTTTATTAGGTTAGGTTAAGGTAATTAGGCAAGTTAATGTATAATGATGATTGTTCTGTAGACTATCGGAAAAAATATAGCTTAAAGGGGCTAATAATTTTGACCTTAAAATGTTTTTTTTTTAAAAAACTGCTTTTATTTTAGCCGTAATAAAACAAATAAGGGTGGCACAGTAGGTAGTGCTGTCGCCTCACAGCAAGAAGGTCGCTGGTTCGAGCCTCGGCTGGGTCAGTTGGCGTTTCTGTGTGGAGTTTGCTCGTTGTCCCTACATTCGTTTCCTCCGGATGCTATGGCTAAATTGTCCGAAGTGTTTGAGTGTGAATGAGTGTGTGTGTGAATGTTTCCCAGAGATGGGTTGAGGCTGGAAGGGCATCCGCTGTGTAAAAACGTGCTGGATAAGTTGGCGGTTCATCCTGCTGTGGTGACCCCGGATTAATAAAGGGACTAAGCCGAAAAGAAAATGAATGAATATAACAAATAAGACTTTCTCCAGAAGAAAAAAAATATTATTAGACATACTGTGAAAAAAAAACATATATGAGCAATTCCGTGCAAATGTCAACCTTGCCATGAAAAAAAATTCGTTTTTACCAAAATACGGAAACCATTTCTGTGTTTTTTGTGTAAGCAAGTATTTTACAGTACTTTAAAAATACTCAAAAATGCATCTGTCAATGTTTTCAAACTATTCTATTTGATTTACCAAAGTCACACAAATGGTAATTTCACATGCGTCACACCCATAACAGAGATGTCACATCCATAACGACACTTTTTTCCTCAGAAATGTGAAAATATTAAATAAAATAAAACCAAGCATTTTTGTTTTATAGAAAGCCGACTCTAATCCTTTTGATTAGCATTATTTATTTTGGGTTGTGCAGTTTAATTCACAGAATTTCTACAAAGTGTGTTGTATACTGTAAACTCGCAGACTTTTTTTGTCACATCCATAACGCATGCTTATTTTCTTCATTTAAAGTACAAAACACGTTTACAGATTGATATTTTTCTGCTCGCATAACTCTGTGGCTAGTTGCTCTAGAAAATATAATTACATTTTTCAATATAATGTTAACATATACTTTCTCTGTCAATTTATGTGTTGAGATTTTACTGCAAATGTCACATCCATAACGCTGGAATTGCTCATATATTTAAATTGTATGTATCTACACAGTAAGTGTGTTGTATAAATTAATATAAAATGTTTGCATAATACTTCAGTAGACTTCATATAAAGTCGGCTTAGATGTGTTTGGTTGGGTATTCAGGATGGAGTGTGTTTGTATGGATCTGTGCCAGGAGAAACAAAAAGGGACTTGTCACAGTGATCTCATAAAGAAGCTTTTAGTGAAAAGTTCTTCATAAATCCATTACACCAGAACATTTGAACAATCCGAAGGACTTTTTGGTTGAAGTTTCATGGATGCCAGTAAAGAAGCTTTATTTTCAAGAGTGTTTAAACAGGCGTCTGTTTTTCACTCAGCAGGCTGATAAGAGGCACTGAAATGCCTAAAAAACGACATCCAGTTCCCCTAATCGCAGCGTTTACTCTCCGTCACTCCATTATGTGACCGAGCTGCAACCTCTCAGTTTCCTTCATCATGTTTGTATCGTTTTCTCTTTCCGTTCTTCCCCCCGTTTCCTGTTTTTTCCTTACTTAGCCTCAATTAGGACAAAATTTGGCAACGCCACACCACAGCTGAGTGTACAGTGGAAAGTTCATTGTGTTATTATTATGAACTGCCTCTGTCTCTTGCCTTTGATTTCATGTGATCACTGTGTTTCTCAAACACAACACTGACTCACACATTGTGAAGAAATGTTTGTGTGCGTAATAAATGACACTGTGACTCACCAACAACCCAAAACAGATAAGAGATCAGAGAGACTCAAATGATATTGAAGCACGCAGAGGCACACCCAAAACACTCACTTACAATTTCTCTCAAAAACATCTTTTTTTAATTTTGTATAGTGAAGACCTTATTTCCAAAAATATTAAAATATAAACTTGTTTCAGCATTGCAGCGCAAAGCCGGCTTATTTATTATATAATTTTATACAGCATAACAAATAAATAATAAAAATATTGTAATTTTTTATTGCATAAAATTACAACAGGGGTGTCGGGTTTTCAGGCATATTTACATTCATTTATAGACATCACAATGTAAAGATTAAGAAATTAATATTTGGTGCATAACACTGATTTTCAACAAATAAAAATGAAAATATTTAAATAATTGCTATTTATATATTAGTATCTCTGTCTGGTTCTCGAATCTGATTGGCTGATAGCCGTGCTATATTCTGCAATATCAGCACTCGTACAGCCTTTTCACCCTTCTGTATTACTCCGCCCACATAGAGTGAAAGCAGATCAATAAACTCACTACAGTTTGACAAATATTGCAACTGTTGGACAACATAATGTCCTTTTGAGGCTTTTTTAAGGTGGGAATGTACTTGTTTAGATTGCAGCTATGCAGTTTATTGATAAAGTGCCTATTTTAAATATTTAAATAATAATTTTGGAGATACAGCGTGTTGGTGGCCATCAGAATGTCATTCGGAGCAGAGCAAAGACGGTTGACTTTCCGCCACAAGATGGCAACAGAGACTGTATAATTAGTCTTAAGGGGAGAAAAACTTTTACAATTTTAAACTACAGCCGATCAAATCATTATAAAACAGGTGAGTGACTGAGAGGGGTCTGGCTGCAGACTCGGTGCAGTGCAATCTGAGTTGCATCCAATGTTTTTTAATGCGCTCACCTAATCCAACCCCTAACCCTACCCATCACAGTGACGTCACTCACTCCATTCAGTGCACTCTGACATTGCATCGCTGAGTGATGCAGTCTCAGCTTGCATCATAAAGGCTGCATCCAGATACTATTGGAGTGACTTTGTAAGTTGATTTCTTTTGTATGATTTAGAGCTGTATTTATACCATAGAAATCTGGTAGTGTTAGTTTTGCTTTGGCTTTTTCGGAGTTAATTATTGTGATCTCCCAATTGCAGCAGAGAAATACTGGGAAATCTCTTTAGACTGATGGGATTGCACTTTCAATGGGTGACGTCAGGCATTGCCAAACTGCCTTGTGGATTCGTTTCCGCCGCTTCAGTGGTGTTGCTCGCTGCAGAAGATAGGACTTTCTCAACTTTTCAAGCGCTAACAGAAGCGTCAGCCAATCAGATCGCTGTATGCAAATACCCCAGCTCAGACAGTAGTCAATTGCTGACTAATTTTATTGGTTGACACAGCTATGATGATCGCTTCACCCCCAACTTCAGACACGCCCTCTGTCAAGTGTTGACTCTGAAGCCCCATGTGAATCAAGCGTTTGGTACTCGGCGGGCCTCGAGTCAATGCTCGCCTCCCACAGCCAATAGAGCCATATCGCACTGTTACTTGTTTGATATATATATATATATATATATATATATATATATATATATATATATATATATATATATATATATATATATATATATATATATATATATATATATATATACACACACACACACACACACACAGTTGAAATCAGAAGTTTACATACACTGTATATAAAGGCACATAACCATTTAAAAAAGTCAGATGTTAATGTGACTAAACTGTTTCTCTTTTAGGTAAATTAGGATTATCAAATTTGTATGTATATATATATATACATATAATATTAATATAAATATTAATTGAATTACTGTGTATGCAGTATCTCTATATGATTATTATTAATATAACACCTTTTCAGTACATTACATAATGGCGTGTTGTTTTATGCCCCATTAACTATAGGCAGTGAAATATTTTCTGGTTAAAACTGCTGAAAAGTTTTTTTTAGGGACATTGCAACTTTATTGACATTTTCCCCATTCTTTAAATGCACTTTATTTACATTTAATTATGCAATCTTGCTATATTTCTAGTTATTCATCAATTTATTCGATTTCACTGTGTGCACTCTGGATTGTTGTAGCCCAACCTTAGGTCAAATAAGGACAAACTCAATGTTGTGTTCATTTTTTTTTTCAAAGACATTTAAATTACACTTTGTAACCCAACAGCTGAGTTTGATTACAACAACCCAGTATTATTTAAAGTTTGCTCAGTAGCAATCACCATGTGTCTGTTTACATAACAAAGGTATTAAGTGCACTCTTTCATCAAATTGACAACAATTAGGTTATGTGCATAAACTTTAAATGAACAAACTTGTACACGAGCAGTTTAAGATAAACTTTGGTTCCCCCTGGTGGTCTTTTTCCGATTAATTATTTTAAAGCGGAGAAGGTCAACAAACTTTACGGTAAACTTACTGTTTGCTGAAGTCATCTTAATTTTAATGTATATCAGATGCTCATCAATTAGAGATCGAGAGGATGTTTGGGTTCCTGATGAGTCTTAGCAGTTAGCAGACTACCTGACGTCTGAAGCCAATGAGCTCCATTACACGTTTAAAAGGTCTGATCGCTTTAATGTAGGCTCTACTAAAACACGCTGAGAGAGGATGTGTGTTACTGTCTGTAAAGCTCTCATCGCCCACATCACTATAAAAACTCAGCAGATGCTTTGACTTCAGCTTTGTTTGCATGTATTTATTTGTGCGTCAGGATGAAGGTGAGCTTTTATTTTCAGGTTGCTTCTTAAGGTTTTACTCCATTTTTATTTGCTCAAAAGCTTGAATTGGATTTCGCACGAGGCTCTTGAATACAGTGAGTGTTCCATATCATTTATAATATTTTATTCAGTTGTTTAATATTAAATAAATTCATTTTTCATCTGGTAATAAAACTTGTTTTGCTGTATATAAATAGATAAATCCAGGGCAAAGAGCGGAGTGAAGGAGAACTTCAAAGGTAAACGCATCATGCAATACTCCATCCATACATCCTGACTTTGGCTTATTGTTAATAAAATGTAAATAAAATAAAATAAAGACAACTGTTTAAATAAAATATGCATACACATTTTATATTTGTGGTTGATAGTACTAATCTAATTAATTCATTTATTGTTATTTTCGTCAACCAGTGTATATTTTTTCAGATCCACATTTAATATTTTTGTATTGGTCAATTATAATGATCAATGAAAATAGGGAAAGTAATTATTTGTATATACAGTTGAAGGAAAAATTATTAGCCCCCCTTATAATTTTTATTTTTTAATATTTTCAAAATTATGTTTAACAGATTCAGGAAATTTTCACAGTTTGTCTGATAATATTTTATCTTCTGGAGAAAGTCTTATTTGTTTAATTTCAGCTAGAATAAAAGCAGTTTTTAATTTTTTAAAACACATTTTAATGTCAAAATTATTAGCCCCTTTAAGCTATTTTTTTAGATAGTCTACAGAACAAACCATTGTTATACAATAACTTGCCTAATTACCCTAACCTGCCTAGTTACCCTAATTAACCTAGTTAAGCCTTTAAAATTTCACTTTAAGCTGTATAGAAGTGTCTTAAAAATCATGTAAGAGATAAAATAAATCAGTTATTAAAGATGAGTTATCAAAACGATGATGTTTAGAAATGTGTTAAAAAAAATCAAAACAGAAATTGGGGGACAAAATAAACAGAGGGGCTAATAATTCAGTGGGGCTAACAATTCTGACTTCAACTGTATATCCATATTATACATATTTCTATTTTTGATTTATTAATGTTAGAGTATAAGCAATCTAATGTTGCTTCCTCACATTACTCTATACTCAAGGCGGTTCTCCTGTTGTAAATGTTGTTGTCCTGCATTAGAACGCTCATTAACGTCATGCATGACTTTCACAGCCACTCCGTGTGCAAACACTCCAACCAGAGGAAGCAATCCTCCTGTCACACATGAAACTCTCCATGCTGTTGCTCGTGTGTGGGGCGCCATGATCAGCTCATGAGGGATCAGACCCAACATTCACTGCATCCCTGGAGATGCAAGATGACCTGCTTTTCTTCACTAACCGTGAGACTGACCGCTGCCTGACCACTGACCGCTGCTTTACCTATGACCGGCTCTCAGGTGGGACCCTGATCAGTGAAGATGGACCGTTTCTCTCTATCAGCAATGCTTTCTGTGCTTCTCAAAAGCTCCAATCTGTGGCTATATTAAGGCTTTGAATAAGGTCAGCGATGAATCGCTTTATTTCCAGCTACACATCTCAGTGGCGACAGGTAACCGCTTGCTTTTATTGCATTTTCCTTCCTTGGACTGTTTAAACTTGCGTAGGATTGATGTGAAATCAATGCAAACGTCGTTTTTGTGGAAATCCTCTTGTGGTTGACCTCGTTTTGCTGCTGTGCTGATTTTTGGAGTGCTGCATGTGCCTTTGATGAGAAGGAGGGGGAATGTTAAGGACACTAAGCTTCAATTTGTAATCTGATACAACCATTAATGGATTGTTAAGATATTTTGTAAGTTTGACTTTATATACGTTGGACCCCTGAAGGAATAGCCACTACGTTGGCTAATGGAGATCTAAATAATCAGTAAACAATGACCGAACCCCCTGAAGACCCCTTGGTGCTGTTGGAGATCCTGGAGGTGTTAGGTGCATGCCGTGGGAGTGTGACGTATGCTGACATTTGCGTCTATCTGAGTGGGCATTTCAGCCTGCAGCCTCTTTTAGATTTACGGAGCCTCTTATACTCCACCGCCTGTAGAGACCCCTGTTTCCCTGCCACGCTCTTCAGAGAGCGACTTCACCCACCCTGCAGTAACCGGCTCTCAGCCGCTGCTGATGTTGTTTCCCTGTTCAACCTGCTCATGCACACCCGCATGGGTCCTTCATACACACACAACTTTCAATCACTGACGCCCTGTCAAGTCTGTGGTAAGGGATTTGTGCGTTACGAATGGCCGGCCGCCTTGCCCGTCACAGGAGGAGGGACCGCCTCTGAGGAATGCAAATATGAGAACCTCCCTTATCAAGCGTTCGGTCATAACACTGAGGCTTCACACGCTCCCACCACCTCCGTCTTGGTTGCTCAGCCTCACATGCACAACCAAGTCAGCATGCAGAAGGCGCTTTCTGGAGACGCTTCCACCGAGGCGGTCAATCAGGAGGCAGGGAAGACTCCGGTGACCAATCAGGGAGACCGCGTCGCTCGTTCCTGCTCGCAGAAGAGGAGTGCCTTTAAAGAAGGGTTCCACAGCATCCCACTCATATCCTCGGAGGGTGAAACCGATCAAAGCCCTGACGGACCAAGATCGGAGGGTGAGGACTTGATTTACGCTACCCAGAAAAACCCATATCCAGACCCTGCAATTTATGCAAGTGACCCCCACATATGCACCCCGGCGTCCCATGTGCAATGTCTGCATGATCATTCGTATGCTCATTCGAATGCACCTGAAGCAGATGCGCATGCGCAGCCTTACACTGACAGCGCAAATCCGTATGACCCTCAGACTCAGTGGCGCCAGGCGAAGCACGAAAGTTTGGATGAACTCCAGACATCCACCTACTTCGGCCCGACAGTTTCCAACCAAAAGCACCAAACCCCTGTCCTTCAAGTGAAAAGCCACAGCTTGGACATCGATAGCAGGACGGCGGATGAAAGACCTGAGCCTGAAACGACTGGCCTCCAGAAACCCAGATCAGAGCGGTCTGTTCTAGAGAAAGCTGGATTGCGGAGACCGGGATCTGTTAAAATAAGCTTCGACGGATCAAGCTTCGACATTCCCGCATTTGATCCCAGCATCGTCAACTCTGTGAGGGATACCTTTAAGCGGCTGAGCGGGATGAGTTTGGATGCCTGGTATGATTGGTCGCCGAGCAGTGATTGCGTGGTTAGCGTGGGCACCCAGACGGAGCCTGCAGATCGGCGTGCTTTACGAAGCCTTATGCTTGGCGATAAACTCTCCATCGACAACCCTGACATTGCTGAGGATGACATCAGCACCATCTTCCGCTTCCTAGACGACATCAGCATGTGTGGCTCCATGGCAGTGCTGCCCGGAGAAGGAGGCGGAGCTCCTGAAGGGGGCGGGGCTGGGTTGCCTGAGAGGCGTGAACGTTTGGGAAAATTACGGCGGTTGTTTCACTCCATGGAGGCACCTGAGGAGGGCGTGAGATGGGGTGTGGGACGCCTCCTTCAACGTGTCGCTGAATTGGAGCAACAGCTAGAGCCTATCTCAGAACTACGTGAGAAGTTGGCCCTTGTGCTCTCCACGCTGGACCGACTGGAACAGAGGGAGCAGGCAGCATGCCCGCATGTGCATCAAATCCACGTACAACCACAGCTCACACCACGGCCCACCATACAGCAACAACAGGGGTCCCCAAGAGTCAATCCAGGGATGATGGAGGGCGTCAATGAGGCAGCTGCGAAACGCAGACGCCTGTTTGTACGCAGGAACTCCAGGAGCCACACAGAGAGCAGCGGGTCTGAAGCCCACAGAGAGTGGAGCATCAGCTTCAGCAAAGAGCCACACATACAGGCTGTTAAGGTAACATGATAGAAATATCTGCATAGACAAGGCAAGGGATCCAATACCAAATACTTTTTTTTTTATCTGTTTTTGTGATTGAACTTTGTGGTTATAGAATAATTAAATATAGAATAGCATGTTAGCATGCTACTACTGCCATATGAAGATATGAGAAAACTACTCTTACAGAACAATCACAAGTTTTTCATCTATAAATAGCATGTGAATCACACATGAGAAACGCAACAAAACATAGTTTTGGAATAATTTAATGTGAAAAAGAGATGCTAGTAGTATGCAGAGATGTATAAATTACTTAAGTAAAAGTACAAGTGCTCTATCAAAAAAATGATTGAGTTGAAGTGCTCTTTAAGCACAATACTTAAGTGTAAGTACTAAAGTATTCAACTTTTTTTGTACTTAAGTATTGCAATTTTAAATTTATTTAAAAATTTACAAGTCAAATACTGAAAGCAAAAGTTCAAGTATTGTGTTATGTAGTTATTAAAGAAGACATTACATTTTTTGTTTATTTTAAAAATCTTTTTGGGGGCTTGTGATTCAGCAGAACGAACAGAAACATGGTTTATGATTTCCTATATATATATATATATATATATATTTATATATATATATATATATATATATATATATATATATATATATATATATATATATATATATATATATTTATGTATGTATATATATATTTATGTATATATATATATATATATATATATATATATATATATATATATATATATATATATATATATATGTGTGTGTGAAGCTCCCCTGAATTATTGTCCCTGTTTAACATTTTTAAACCATAAAATTTTTAATCACTGATTTCTAATAACTGATTTATTTTATCTTTGCCATGATGACAGTACATAATATTTTACTAGATATTTTTATTAAGACACTTCTGAACAGCTTAAAGTGACATTTAAAGGCTTAAGTAGGTTAATTAGGTTAACTAGGCAGGTTAGGGTAATTAGGCAAGATATTGTATAACGATGGTTTGTTTTGTAGATTGTCAAAAATATATAGCTTAAAGAGGCTAATAATATTAACCTAAAAATGGTTTACTTTTAATTAAAATCTGATTTTATTCTAACCGAAATAAAACATAAGTTTTCTCCAAAAGAAAAAATATTATCAGACATACTGTGAACATTTCCTTGCTCTGTTCAACATTATTTGGGAAATATTTAAAAAGAAAAAAATTCAAAGGGGGGCTAATAATTCTGACTTCAACTGTATTTGATGGGGTCAAAAACACCATGCAGCGTGACACAGCCTTTACGATAGCCAGCTAGTTAACATTGAGTGAACATTGCAGCATATTATGAACTGCGGGTAGCTAACGTTAGTTAACTTATCTGCTTCCAGATAGCTCAAACTGCTGTGTTTTGTGTATTATACCATTTTTAACTTGCCTTGTTATGTTACTTCAAATTCGACGATGAATTTTTGAAGGCCATTATTTTACAATCTTTAAAATTATGCACCTCATTCCATATGATTTGTCTTTCACTCCGACAAATGCAAACATAGACTCTAAATAGGGCCACGGGGGTCTTCTTCTTCCTCATCACCACAAACAGTTGAAAGTGAAAGAGTTGAAGGTGGAATTTCTGGGTTTTCCATGTTGAAAACAAACCAAAGTGCTCTCAATGCAGGCAGGCAGCCATCTTCTTTGATTGTTTAAATGATGACGAGCCAACTTATTCAAACCTGTGACAGAGCCATCTGCTGCTCTGGCAGTGATCACGTGGGTTTGGAATGATTTGTAACATTTTATAATTGTAACCAGTAATGATGCAGCCCAAGTATTTAACTCACCCAAAATATGTACTGAAATAAAAGTGGAAGTAGGAGAAAAAACAATACTCCAGTAGAGTACAGATACTTACTTAAGTACAGTAGTGAAATACTTCGACATGGTTACTGTAAATCTCTGGTAGGGTGCTGGTCTGTTGCCAATGAGAACTTTAGCATTCAGTTGTAAGAATTTTGCTTGACAGTCATTTTGGCTAAGTAGGGCCATCAAAATGGCTGAAATAGCTACTTTAAATAGTAAGCACTCTTTAAAATTACAAAATAAAAGTAGAAAAATCAAACAGGTTGAGTGTTGGAGTCATTACAGCCAATGGAATAATTATTAAAATTCCTGTACATTTTCCAACTGAAATTGTCATGTAGAAAATTACATTTTTATAATTTAGAGTTAATCTCTTTTGGTAGTATGCATAATTAAAAGTCTTGTTTGGCTTCTCAGTCTGATAATTTAGGTGGAGTGCATAAAAAAGATGGCTCCATAGTACAGGAAGTGACGGGTTTTCACCTTATGCCACCTGAGATCCACAGTGCACCACGCCGCACATCTGTCCAGAGCACCACTCAGCATCTGACCGACAGACCCAAAGTGACCTGGAGCCAGTCTGACTTAACACCCCTCGACCTTCAGGTAACCTGTTTGAAAGCAAAGTTTGAGTGTAACTTCATCAAAATTCTGTCCATTTTGTAAATATTATACTTCAGTCATAGTGTAATGCAGCTTTCGTTTTTCACTATCTCACTGTACATTAATATTTATAATGACTGTCATATAGTTTTACCATTATAAGACACCCAAATTTTTTTTTTACTATGATTAGTTCAAAAATAGTTCTTGTCAGGCCAATATAGAACAAGATTATTTTGATAGCACTGTAAAAAAAACTGGCGACGCAGTGGCGCAGTGGGTAGCACTTTCGCCTCACAGCAAGAAGGTCGCTGGTTCGATCCTCGGCTCAGTTGGCGTTTCTGTGTGGAGTTTGCATGTTCTCCCTGCCTTCGTGTGGGTTTCCTCCGGGTGCTTCGGTTTTCCCCACAGTCCAAAGACATGTGATACAGGTGAATTGGGTAGGCTAAATTGTCTGTAGTGTATGAGTGTGTGTGTGAATGTGTGTGTATGTATGTTTCCCAGAGATGGGTTGCAGCTGGAAGGGCATCCGCTGCATAAAAACTTGCTGGATAAGTTGGCGGTTTATTCCGCTGTGGCGACCCCGGATTAACAAAGGGACTAAGCCGACAAGAAAATGAATGAATGAATAAATGAATGTAAAAAAACTTAAGGATCACAGCACAGCCCCGAAATACTTGATCATATTTATTTTTAATACTTTGCCACAATTCTTCAAACCACTGTGGGATTTACACATTGGTTAGCAAGATAGTTTACAATTATTTAAAATATAATATAATTTAACATGATCACTTATTCTTGAAAAAGTGTTTAATGGGTTTCTTTCACCCAAACATTATTTCACCTGCATTTTCCTTTCACAAATAAAATTTAAGGCATTAAAGTAGACATTTTACTTGTATTTCATCTGCTTTCTATGTAAAAAACTTTTTTTATGTTATTTGATTTTTGTTAATTTTCTTTGACACATATACATCATTAGGGTCTTTTTTTATCCAAAACATAAAAAAATCTGCCTTAAAGGTGCAGTAGGTGATTGTCTTCAGAAACATGTTTTGGTTGTGCTGGTTGGAAGCCTCTTCACATTCCAATAGTAACGATTAAAGTAAATAATCTAAATGTATTTATGTCTATTTTTATATTCTGGGTAAGGCATAAGACTAAAAATCCAATGTTCATCCAATTAAAATTTGTCAGGTCGACAATTTCCCTAATTTTGATAAGTAGCCCAAACTGTCTGCCAGCAAATGCAGATTTGTACATCTGCGCACCCGGTTCATGCAGATCCGCTGTTAAATTTGCGCCACGTTCACGTGCACACCAAGAGAGTGACAACGATAAAAACAAATGCTTAATCAAAACTTTAAAATCCTGAATCATTATTGGAGTTAGTTTTGCAATCAGGAGGAAGGATGACACCATGGCTGAAGTATTTCTTTTAGACAGGTAATGTTCTGTTTTAAAACTATTTTAGTTACGCAAAACTGATGTAGATTGTTTTGTTTTATGAATGGGTTCAAGAGTTCACACTCAGCTGATGATTTATTATAAAGCTTATTTGGCATGCTGTCCCGGGAGAGAGCCCTGAGCTCATAAGATCCTTGAGCCCGGGGTTCCCTCCTGTCGCAAGGCAAGAGGGGATGTTCCCCTGCTGTAGTAATGAACAGGTAGTGATTGCTCTTAAGAGACAACTACTTACTAGGTGCATGTCTATCGTGCCGATTTGGATTAATCAATTAACTTAAGTTGCATGTTTATGGACAAAAACCGGGGTAAACCTACGTGAGCATGGGGAAAACGTGTAAACTCTGCACAGAAACGTCAGCTGGCTGTGAGGCAACAGTGCTTACCACTGGCCCACTATGCTAACCAATGGACTCTAGGAAAGGAGGAGGAGTAGGGGTGGAAGGGGGGATTCTTCAAAACGAAGATGACTGTGGTTTGAAACCTAGGGTATTTATAGTGGCTAAGGAGTCGTCTGATTGGGGAATCATATATTGGATGTAGCAGGGCCAGCAGCAAGCATGTGATCAACTCGAAATTAGTTTATAAATAAACTTCACTTAAATACACAGACGTGTTGTTCAGCCACTGAAATCTCCCGTCGAAAGAGTAATGTGACTATTTTTAATTTCATAAGGGACCTTTGACAGCAGTGATAATGTAGATTTTTATTTAGTTTAACAACAAAACATCAGTAAGTAGCGCTATTCCGCCTAGCCTGCTTGGAAAATGGTTTTATATACATTGGTTCATTTTTGAACAATGACAGCCTCCCAATACTGTTTACCATGCTACTCTGAATATTCGCTCTGAAATAGCATGCAAGTATGGCTAAGTAATCAGTTTAATTCCTGCACACCGCCAGCCAACAAAAAGCGAGTGAGAGAGTGAGACCAGCGATCCTTGCATGCATGAAATATTGCACATTATGACAAGTTTTGCTTGCTACACAACTGATGACGTGCTAGATATAATACAGTGTTTCGTTCAGAATTGAAGTATTATAAAGTACTATAACGTTTCCTAACTGTCAAATGACATGATCTAGTAGTGGGGTGTCTCCTTCCATCTTTGTCGTGCGCATTCGTGATTTCAGGAGGCGTGGCTTTGAACGGCAGGGGAGGGAGATATGTTTCAAACACTTCAAAGATATTATGCTAACGAATAGCATTTAGGCAGATCACCAGCTGCACCTTAAATAGAAGATGCACGAAACTGATCATAGAGCCTTACAAAAGATGCATGTGTGCATATAAAGCTGCACTTATTACGTCTGATGTTTTTTTTATTATTGTTTTTTTTAATTTTCAAAAGAAAATACATATATAACTTACATAATCTCTCATACAGAAAAAGACTTACAGATCTTGTATATGCTTTGTATTTTCTTTCCTTTAACAACAACAACAGCTATAAACAGTAAAACGTGGAGCTACAAATCCTTTAGAAGATTTCGTTTAAAGAAGTGAAGATACTTATTTAGACACATCCCACATAGCAAAATTTCTCTGGCCCACACAATCAGGTTTTGCTTGGCCCACATGCCGCAGTGAATTACGGTACATGACTGGACCAAATCTGGCTTCCAGACAAGGGCCAAACACAGACCATATCTGGGCCAAGTCTCAGCCAAGTTAATAACTCATAACTGGGCCTGAACTGGGCCAGATAGGTTGGTGTGTCACGAGTGCAATGAAATTGATAAACCCATGGTGTGATGCGCTTTAGGCACACTATGGGCATGCTTTTTCTCAAAGTGACCTGATTGGTAGAATTTTTTTTCTCTACTCAAAAATGATTTTAGATTATTTTAAATGTGGGTCAAGACTGGCCAAACTCACATGGCCCACTTATCAAATTTATAAATCTGGGCCAAATACTACGTTTTTCATCTGGCCCAAATCTTGTGTGCCGCCTTAAAAACGGTGCCACCTCTGCCAAAACCGGGCCACGTTTGGCCCACATACTGTATGCCAGTGCCGGATGAATGCCTGCTGTGCCAGCTTTTTGCCAAATCTGGGCCAGAATTCTTTGCTACTAGGGATAATATTACATTTGAGCTACAATTCAAGAAAAATTTGGGCATATTGGTGAAATATACACAATCCATTTACTCCAATGTGAAAAAAGCATTCAGTGTGTTCTTAATGAAAATGGCATATGTAGTGTGCACTGTATCAATCCATTCTTCAACTGTAGGTGACTCTAACTTTAACCATTTTTTCGTAATTACTTTTTTACTAGCTGCTAGAAGAATAAACAACTGTTTCTTGTCTTTATTAATCAATCCATTTAAATTGATATTACCTATAGAAATATAAAGATTCACAAGTGAAGGGATGTCTGACGCTTTGTGTATGTATTTGACAGGCCCCTGAGTCTTTGGAGTTCTGGACAGATGAGATTTACACACCGGCCTCTGACACTCTTCTTCGGCGTTCGCATTCGTACACCCGTTGCAACAGGAACCAGGCGTACCGCATCGCGGCCCTCAGCATCACTGCCACCATCATCCTCATCCTCATCATCGTCATTCCAGTCAGCACCATGTAACGTACATGCGGTCACATGACATGCCTGAGGCTACTCTGAATGGTACATGTTTGTTAGATTATATTATAAAGGTTTTACTGAACGCATGATTTCTTCATGAGCCCGACTCTGCAAGCATGGCAACCTGTCCCAATCTATAACCTATGCAAAATAGACTTCCTTTGGACCTTCATGGAGCTCAACCTTTAGTTTTGTTTCTGAATTGAAGCAGGTTCTGAGTTAAATGCTTATTCTGCAGTTTACGGATTCAGGACGTTCCGGTATACCCTCTTTGTTGATGGATATTGGGGATTTCCCATTAGTGTAATGTAATTCTCCTGAAACATGAAACGGCATCCACTTGCTCACACAGCGGCAGGCGTATCTCTCTCTCTCCCACACCTCCGCTCTCTCTCTCACACTAAGTTCAAATGTTGGGAAATTCCACTCATGATGCCAGAAAACGTTACACGTTTGTTCACTTTTCCCTAAATGTGGAAGATGTGCTGTGGTGGGAGTGATCTTCTTGCTATCTCTGCTTTTGTTTGATGCTTATTCCTCATTTAATAAGCTTAGTTTTGATCACAACCAAAACAGTGCAACAAAATGTAATATCCTCCCTCGCAAAAGCTTAAAAGAAAAGGAAAATGGGCCTCCAGAGATCCAGAATGGATGCATGATGGTGGATCGATACCGGCACACATTTTCAATTTGCTGAACAACAGCATTAAGGTTTTAATGGGCTGTGATGGGACTGAGTGAGTGAGTGTGGTCGGGAGAGAGAGACTGAGAGACGAAAGGGAGTGTTTGGCCTCTTTAATCCAGCCCGAAGGTTTCTGAGTCCTACTTCTGTCTGCTGCGGCTGATTAATGAGTGAAGCTTACGATTTCCTAAGATAAAAGAATTTCCAATTGGAATTAATTTGACTTTAACTTGCGGTTTAATTGATTACAGTTATAAGTCTTTCTCCTTCACTTATGCAATAAAGGATATCCCCGAATCCTGCTATTACTTGGACTTTTAATATCGGAAGGATTCGAGCCATATCACAGGCCAGAAAGCAATCACCTACAACCTGCATGTCCATGAAAGGTGGGCAAGCCAGAAAGAACACAAAAGATCGCAGATTTTGCCTCAGTTGCTTGTGCACCTACATAGGCCAGGGAAGTGAAGTTTATTCACACAGCTTCTGGGTGGTGGGTGTGCTAGTAAGGACTCTAAAGCCTCATTTACATTACAAGTGACTCACAGCGGCAAAGTGACAAGTGACCGTTCATTTCAACGGAGAATGAGCGACTTCCGGCGACCTATGTCTAGGCGACCAATGATGATCAGATTTTGTGTTGTTTTAGCCAAGACAATTATGTTTAGATGTCTATTAAACATCTTTTTAAAAACAACAAAAAAATGCTGGGAAGCCTCATTCACACTACAAGCATACCTGCCAACACACCTGTTTTTCCTGGGAGTCTGAGAGACGAAAGGCAGTGTTTGGCCTCTTTAATCCAGCCCGAAGTTTTCTGAGTCCTACTTCTGGCTGCTGTATTGTTTTGTCTCCCAGAAAACTCCCGGAATCCCCCCGAAAATTGGATCTGAATTTTCCATGTACAGATATAATTGGAAATCCACAGCTCCCAGACTACTCTCCATCTCCACTGACTTCTGGTCTGTTGCTTGTTGTGAAAAAAAGGCACACAGTGGCTTCTCAAATTCCATTTGGTGCCAGTTTATTAAGAGGAAGTGACATTTTTGTTCATTGACTCATTGGATGGAAGCAGTGCTTTATTCTCAAATGTTTTATGCAATGTTTCAGTTTTGCGCATAAGTTTAATTCAAATATTTGGATGGAAACAACTGTTTCGGTTCTACTCACTCTGCACAGAGCACAGAGGATGCTAATGACCACTGCCCTTAATTGTAGTTGCTAGCCCACCGACGCACCAATGAAAAACCTCCAGTTCTACTCTGAGTAATCCAGGTTGGAATTACATTGGTGTCTCTAATTCTGTTCACACTATATAGAGTGGAAGTGTAACAGCCAATTACAGCATGGCAGACACTCCAACAAGGATGTTAAAGCCTTTAGGTTTTTAGATGTGTCTTGTGAGGCTAGAGTGTATGTCTTTTGAGTGTGCTTTATTTGCATGGCTTCTACTATCAGGCCAAAGTTACACTCAACCTCCTAAAACCTCATTACCCATTCAGGTCAAGGGACCTCTTGAGTTCTACTTGGACCATTCTGGGTTGTATTTATACCAGCATGAGAGGCAGGCATGCTAATTAGCACTGTAAAGACTGCAGGCTCGAGCGTCCGACGCTAGTGTGTCAGATGAGATTTATTTGCACAGTTTCTCCTTTAAACTGTGGGATTCGAACTTGTGTAAATGCATTTGAAGTGGCTGTGTTAACAAAAATGCTAAAGACCACACCTTTTGGCTGGAGTCACTAGTATGCCACTAATGGCCTGTTTCCACTCAGTGGTACGGTATGGTTCGGTACGCTTTTATAGCCGTTTTCACTGTCAAAAGGTGTAACGAACTGAACCGTACCGTACCACTTTTTCGGCACACTTCCGAAAGGGTACCAAACACAAGAAAGGGTACCAAAATGCGGAGCTAGACGCGCAGCTAAACACTGTTGGTTTACAGAGATACGTCATTTGCTCACGCAACAAGCCAGAATTAAAACAAAGGAACTGCCATGTTTTAAATACACAGCCGAGAGATTACAGCGTAATTTTATACACGTATAGTAGCAAGCCATGGTTGACCCGAGCTCAAACAAACCTTGTCAACGTCATGATGAACAATCACAAAGCCAAGAAGAAGAGCAGATTGTACCCTGTGCCCCGTAGTTTTTTACAAGCCTTTCGCTTTCTTGCTTGCGCTCGCCGCGCATCTATATTTGAAATAAGGAACTTCTTGTGTTAATGATAATAACGTGCATTATTGATTATTGATGTGCTTTTAAACCCGATCCTGACAGAAACTGTTTTTTTTTTCGCGTCACTCTCGCCTTTGTCAAAGGAGAACCAGGAAAAAAAGGAGCACATTATTTTTTCAGCAAACGTGAACAAACTGCCATGTTTAACTATTATCATCACCACCTTTTGGACTTTTATGAACTTGGAATGATGGAATTACTCTAACAAGAGGTTACATGTGCTGCTAATAATTACAGACACAGATGAGAGGTCTGCTCTGACAGTGGGTTAAATTTTGCGTTATTTTTTAACCTAAATAAGGACTAAATGTATGCTGTGTGTAACTGGTTACTCTGTTCATCAAGACGACGACAAGGTTTGTTTGCGCTCGACCATGGCTCGTTATTATATGTATATATTATTATCGGGTAAATGTCTCAGCTGTGTTTTTTTAAAATGGCGCTTCCTTTGTTTTTATTCTCTTGCTTCTACGAGTGACGTATCTCTGTAAACTAATAGCGGTTAGCTGCACGTCTAGCTCTACCTTTTGATACCCTTTTTTTCGTGCTAGTGTAACGGAGGCCAGCTAGTAAGTGCTGTGCAGTTAAACCTCACTCCTCTGACCTCTAAAGGTGCTCTAGTGACGGTATAGAGGCCATGGTCTTTAGCGTCCTTTGTAGAGCAACCGACTTCCATGCGGAAAGTCGCCACTTTGATACCAGCTCAAAGTGGTTTGGGTGGCGTAGGACCGGCAGGGTTACATTGGTACTGTGACCCGGATGGGAGTGAGGTTTAGGGGGGGTGAGTGTAACGGAGGCCAGCTAGTAAGTGCTGTGCAGTTAAACCTCAATCCTCGGACCTCTAAAGGTGCTCTAGTGACGGACCGTAGAGGCCATGGTCTTTAGCCTCCTTGGTAGAGCAACCGACTCCCATGCGGAAAGTTGCCGGTTCGATACCAGCTCGGAGCGGGTTGGGTGGTGTTGGATCGGCGGGGTTACACTAGGTGTCCCTTGACGTTGGAAATGGCTATAAAAGCGAACCGAGTCATACCGTACTACTCCAATAGATAGCGGCCGAGTGAAATGACTTGCCTTAAAAGGACTTTGGCATACTAGCTGGCCTCCGTTACACTTTATGTCCATGCAACTACCCAAAACATCTTAGCAGTGCTTTGGCAACCATGCACCCTAGCAACACCCTGGCAACCCAGAAATGTGCTAACCACTAAAATCAACTTAGCAACTGCTTAGCAAGTGTTGGCTATACTTTCTGTGGCACAGAATTAACTGAAAACTGCAATGTGAAGCCTTGAATGAGATATCCTGTTTTAAGGAGGCAATGTTGGAAATGTTATGAATTTTCTTTTCTTTAGAAATAGCCTATGCATTTTCCCTGTTTTATTCTTATTATAATTTATGGGAAATGTTTGTCACTATATGATTGTATGAACATATACTTCTGAACAGGGATTTCTCCTTTTTCAGGGCTCTTTTGACTGTGAATATATGCGTTTGTCTCTTCATAAAGCTGGTTTTGATTATTCAACAAGGCTGTTTCTTGTGTGGTGTTTTTCTCCCACCAGTTAAACAAGCTGACATGTATACTGTACATGAGGTGGATCATGCCAGTGGTAAAATCTGATTGAAGTGTGTGTTTTTTCTGTAATATTATCAGCAATACTGCTTCTTCCTGCTTTTCCCATTGGAGTTTTAATATTTCAGAGCACATAAACGTGTATTATCTATTTATGATCTGTCAGTTCCGTTATTGACGTGAAAGCACTTAACCGCACTTACACACATTGTCTCTCAAACTCAACCCAGGCTTCCTTCTAATGTAAGTTAATCTAAAATCTCAGCTGCCTTTTGGCTCTACATACATATTTAAAAAAAGTAATATATAGAAGATAATTTAAATAAGATTATAAGATTTAGTTTTAAATCTTATAACCCTGAAAGATTCAAAAAGCACACATATTGATCTGACCAAAACTGTGAAGAGAGACCTAATTTAATTGGAAATCTAATAAAGTTTCCTATAGAATATTATATATAATATCAAGACATAATTCATTGTATAGATTTCTGTACGACCAGTTTTATATTTATATAATAATAATAATAATAATAATAAATAAAGCTTTAAAAAAAGAGGCCACAAATGGAATGTTTATCTATCTATCTATCTATCTATCTATCTATCTATCTATCTATCTATCTATCTATCTATCTATCTATCTATCTATCTATCTATCTATCTATCTATCTATCTATCTATCTATCTATCTATCTATCTTACTGTCTGTCTGCCTGTCTGTCCGTCCATCTGTCCATTGATCCCTCTGTCCAATTATCCATCCATCCATCTACCTGTCTCTGTCATTCCATCCGTTCATCTAAATATCCATCTATCTGCTCATTTGTTTGTTCATCAATCCATCCCTCTATTTGTCCATCTATCTATCCATCTGTCTGTCTGTCCGTCCATCAATCCATTCATCCATCTATCTATCCGTCTGTCCATCGATCCATCTGTCCCTCCATTCATTCATCCATCCATCTTTCTGTTCCTCTGTCCTTCCATCTGTCCATTTTGATATCCATGTATCTGCCCATTAGTTTGTTCATCCATTCCATTCCTCTATTTGTCCGTCCATCCATCTGTCCATCCATCTGTCCCTCTGTGCTTCCGTCCGTCCATTAAATTATCTACTATCTTTTTGACCATTTGTTTGTTTATTCATCTATCCACCCATCCATCTATCTGTCCATTTATCCATTTATCTATCCTTCCGTCCATCCATCTAAATATGCTATACCATACTATCTATCTGCCCATTTATTTGTTCATCCATCCATCCATATTTATCTCTATTAATCTGTCCATCCATCTAACCATCCATCTGTCTATCTATCTAACCTTTTACCTATTCGTCTATCCATCCATCAATCTGTCCATCCGTCTGTCTGTACAGCATATTTTTTTTTATGTACCTATTATATCATCAGTAATTATTTGTCATTATATCTATCTCTCCACATCTTCATAAAACAGGCCTCAACGTGCAGGTTGATATGCAAGTAGTTATAAATATATAAAGTAGTTATGAAAATAGTTTTTCTAGATGTTTCTAATTGATTTGAAATGCTCCATTTTTACTGTTTAGTAGTTAAATAGTACAAAAAAAATACTGAGTACTACTAATTTCTGCTGTTTTTACAACATAGTATACACATCTACCCCAAAAAGTAACTCACAATGCATTTGTATGTATTTAACATCTAATATACATATTTTTCTTAAATATTTTCTTATTAGTAAGATAATAAAATGCATTTCAATTGATTTTAGATTAAAATATCAATTTAACATCAAATTAAAATGGCAGAAACCTCAGAACAACTTCTGTATCAGCGCGAAAATCTATTCTGGTAACATTAGCCAGCCACATAACCAAAGAAAGTGTTACCATGGGGACGTAACAGACGCATGCGCACTAGGTCCATATTTGGTGCGCATCCTTGGTAACAGTCACCTGTTTTAGGCTCATTTGGTCAACTTTTGTAAACTAAAATAGTATTTAACAGACTTCACCGTGTTTCTGGCTTTACAACGACCGAGAAATGGCTCACGTTCGGACCTACAACCCGCGCGTTCGTGTGGGAAACTGGAAAGAAGACGTGACTTTAGAAGAGGTTTGTTGTTTGAACACTTCTCATAAGGTTTACTGCGCGTGCGTAACGTTAGATAGTTTTTTGAACAAACAACACATGAGAAATAATGATCGGATTTCTGACTGCAGGAAACCTTAAAGGAGTTTATTCTGCAAAAAGACAGAGGCGAACTCACTGTACAGAAGGAAGGAGCGTTGAAACAAAGCATTCTGAAACCGGTAACGTTAGGACTTTTTTTAATGTTGTTGTTGTCTGATATAAGTGCTTTTGAGCAGTGTTTAAAGATGACCAGGTATGTCTGATAAAATGCTGATAATAATAAAAAAAATAATAATAAAATATAAGTTCAATCTAAATTCCTAATTTAAAATGTGTTACTGTAATCCGTATTGAAAAATGTTTTATGTGAACTTAAGTTCACCCATAAATTAAAATTCTACCATAATTTACTCACTCTTTACTTGCTTGAAACCTGGCTTGCTTTTGTTGAACACATAATAAGATATTTTGAAGAAAGCCAGTAACCGTTGAAAGGAGTTAAATTGTTAACAAAGGTTTGGCAGCAGGACCATGTCTCACTTTGCCTCCTTAACCAATCACCTGCTCCAGGGATGTCAAACTCAATTCCTGGAGGGCCGCTGTTCTGCCCAGTTTAGTTCCAACCCTGCTCCAACACACTTACCTGTAGGTTTCCAACAAGCCTGAAGAACTCATTAGTTTGATCAGGTGTGTTTAATTAGGGTTGGAACTAAACTGTGCAGGGCTGCAGCCTTCCAGGAATTGAGTTTGACATCCCTGACCTACTCCCTAAAACTTATTTAAGGCAGATTAGCCCTCTAGCACTGTTCTCATTCTCTCGAACCCAGCCTCCTTTCCATGCTTTCCATTAACTTTCCACTAACAATCCTTATAGCCCTCTCTTCCCTCCTAGGGTGAATCGGGGGGTTTAATGACACTACCCAAAATACTACAAAGACGATACCCCCGTCTGAGTCTCTGGGCATCATCGTAGGATGCCCGAGTCTCTGGGAATCATTGTAGGACGCTCTGAGTCTCTGGGCATCATCGTAGAACGCCCGATTAACCTACTGTACCTATCTGTTCACTGTTTATCCTCTTACTTATGTTCCCCTTCATCCCACTGTTCCCTTATCCTTTTCATCCCCACAATAAAGTCTAGATCAAGGTTTGGTGTGGTCCATAGTGGTGAACTTCCATAGTATTTGTTTATCCTGCTATGAAAGTCAATAGTTAGAGGTTTTCAGCTTTCTTTAAAATATCGTTAGTGTTTAACAGAAGAAAATAAATCATAAAGGAAAATAGGGAGCATATTTTCCTCACTTTAATGTATTTTTTCTCTGCTGAATGTGGCAGTAATATGCAATGTTTTTGTTAGGTGAGTTTATCCGTATCTCAGGATGGTTTTTTACACTTTGGGGACACAGTAATGCTGGTGAACTGTGGAGATGGAGGTCACATGCAGCGGAGCCCCTGTGTCCTCAGCATCATTGCGGACAGCAGTAATGTCACATCGCATTCACAGACAAACACAGGCCCTCACCTTCTCGGGCCCCTACAAGTGGGAGGAGCCCATAGCATGGACCCTTGTGTTAGAAACACTTTCATCATTATAAGGTATTGCACTTGCACATTAGAGTTGCACATTATTGAAAACAATTGCAATATATATAATAGAGTTGAACCCCGAGCACAGGGTTCTCTCCCGGGACAGCATGCCAAACCTGCTATTAGTATCAAGTAATATCTAAGTGCGAACTCTTGAACTGAAATGGTTTGGTTACAGAAGCATAGGTAAATTAGAGAGAATAAAGATTACACAAGATAGAGCTAGTACTCGAACATCTAAGCAAACTTTTTTAATAATAAAACAAATGCAATATTAAATAAAACATGTTAGTATTAAAGGGCAGAAGGTAGTTTAAGTGTTGATAGAAAAAAAATGGATCTTTAGTCACCTCTTCAGAATGGCTAAAAATAAAAACATCAAGAGACAGATAATAAGTATGAACTGTGACAAGTCCTTGTTAGTGTAACGCATTACATTAAACAAAATAAACATATTTATTAGGGATGCTTCGATCAGGATATTTGCAGCCGATACCGAATATCAATTCCTTGTCATTCCTTGGCCGATACCGAGTACCAATTCTGATGCTTCAAGCTTTATGTAACTTTGCCATTGTATAAAGCATGTTATCCCTGGAAGTATGATATTTTGATCTGTATGAAGATACTTTGAAGTATGATCTGGCTTGCATGGTTCAGGATCTGTAGAGCTACACATCTATGGATTTGCTCTTCAGTGCTTGGACTCTCAGTAATGACTTTAAACCACACTGAACTGAGCTAAACTGAACTGAACTTAGGGTGCTTTCACACCTACACTTTTGTTTCGGAACCTAAATAAACGGAATAAACCCCGACACTCTGACCAATGTGAGGAGAGGTAACTCACACGTGACTTGTTTTAGCTCTTTTGGTCCGATTAGAAACTTTACAGTGTGAAAGCGAACCGCTCCAAGAGCAAAGAGCAACAATGTAACATTTGTAATCTCTGTTTCGGAACAACTGAATCGATTCAAAGGTGTGAAAGCACCCTTAAACACTAAAAACTGAACTACACTGTTCCAGTTACTATGACCATTTATGTGAAGCTGCTTTGACACAATCTACATTGTAAAAGCGCTATACAATTAAAGCTGAATTAAATTGAATACTTTAGAGATCTCTCTTTATCTAAGATAATAAACTAAGGATGCTGCATATAATCCTATACGTTATTATTACTGCATATAATCTTAAACATGTTTCTTATAACCATTTAGAGTGCTCACTGCACTGTTATGTACTGAATACTAAATTGCTATTTTATCGAGTCTCATCAATAAACTGTATAAATCGAGGTCGCATCACATCTTTATATATTTTAGCTGCTGTCACTTGTGCGCAGAGATCACTTACGCCCCCATGCATCATTTATTTTCTTGCATGTTGTAGCTGCTATCTGTATAACCCAGGTGCGCACGTGCATCTTCCTCTGCTTGTAAACAAACACTTGCGATCGGCCAGATTGGCGAGTACCAGTTGAGTCATTAAATGTGATTATTGGCCGATACTGAATTCTGGCCGATCGATCAGAGCATAGCTAAAATGTATGTATATCTATGTATACATGTGATAAATGTCAGCAATGACTTTCGGAAATTGATTAAATACAACAAGATGGTGCTAGCTCACTCGCCATTAAAATGTTACTGTCATTTTTTTTAAAGTGTAATATTGACTTTATAAAAATAAAAGCACAAAATTTAGTTGTTGTTTTTTTTACTGTAAGTTTCAACACAATAACTCTTACATGGCAGACACATCTACATATCTGGAGCAGTTTCATGTGGCATCTGCATTTACTTGTCTATGGATGCTGATGCTGATATCTATATTTTTCATTTCTGTGTTTCAGTGTTGATGGGAGCTCAGATGGAGAAGTGGTCAGATATGATCAAAGTTTTGCCCTGAAAACCACTGGAGGCTTTGCTGGAGAGGTAAACAACAAAATACTTTTGCATGTTTTACACTATGCATGTTTAAGTACAGTTCATCCTTTTTAAATTTATAAAAAGTAAAAAACGTAAAAGTATATTTCACCTAAAATGAAAATTATCCGTTTCTCTCCCTTTACTTAATTATAGATAGATATATCATTTATGGAAACTTGAAATGTTAAGCTTTCAAATTATGTATAGTTTGTCTTGATTGCTTTGTTTTATTTCTGTTGAACACAAAAGAAGATATTTTGAAGAATGTTGGTAGTTGGCACCCATTGACTTCCAAAGTAATTTTTTTCTTACTTTAAATGAATTGAATTGGTGTCACATGGTTTGTTTTGATTATGGTAGGGGGTGTTAAATCCGACACACACTTCAGATAATTAGCCAGTCATAGTACATTGGGTCACCTGGCCAATCAGATTGTGCATTTTCAGAATAAGGGGCTTGTAGAAACTGAAACTCAAGTTATTTGAGACAAACTTTAAATAAAGTTGCTGAAATATAATGTGTTTCTGTATTTAAACAATTTTTAAAAATATTAATGATTTATGCACTTCAAAATGTAGTCATCAGTTTTCAGTTTCTTCTGTTGAACACAAAAGAAGATATTTTGAAGAATGTTGGTAGTTGGCACCCATTGACATCCATTGTAATTTTTTTCCTACTTTAAATGATTTTCAATTCCACACAGCTGTTTCTTGCCAGTGATCACAAGTCATTTCAGAAGTGTGCTAAGAAGTCTCGACTGCAGGAGCTGAGTTTAGT
Source organism: Danio rerio (assembly GCF_052040795.2). Lineage (NCBI taxonomy): Eukaryota > Metazoa > Chordata > Actinopteri > Cypriniformes > Danionidae > Danio > Danio rerio. Next base: position 8,272,400 of record NC_141038.1, on the reverse strand, counting down.
AGAGGAGTTTGATTTCCTGTGCTGGTGGAAGGTGCTCTATTTCGACCCACAAGATAGGCTTGAGAATGAGGGATACCCGGTTCAGGTATATCTTTATGTTTTTCAAATGTACTTTATTGCTATTGGCAGTTTAATAATGTAGAGTGAATGCTTTGTTTTGGCAGGTGAACAACAAGGTTTTGATTTCCCACTGTAAGACCAATCAATGTCTGGCTGCACTGAGCAATCACATCCTATGGTAATATGGTGTATTTCATTTTGTACCTATACGTTTTAATGCATGCGAGCAGGGAGCAGATAAATATTATAAATACTCCAAGTACTTCATGTGCTAAATACATTCAAAATACAAGTACTTCATATAGAATAATGAAAGTAAAATTCATATGTTTAATATAGACATACAATATTTTTATTTAGTATTGAATGAATAATAAAAAAATATATACAAATTATTTTACTATGAATTTAATGCATCCTTTTTGCAAGGATTTATTTACAATAAATAAATGAATGTTAATACACTGGCCAGATTTTTAGGTACACCTTAAAAGTACCGGGTTGGACCCCCTTTTGTCTTCAGTTCTGCTTTAATCCTTCGTGGCATAGATTCAACAAGGTACTGGAAATATTCCACTACCTTGTTGAATCTAATATCATCCGAAAACCTTTCGAATGTTGCAGCAGAAATCGAGACCCATTAGAGCAGACAACGCTTTTCTAATCTTGTATTGTACAATTTTGGTGAGCCTGTGCGAATTTTTAGCCTCAGTTTCCTCTTCTTAGCTGACAGGAGTGGCACCCAGTGTGGTCTTTTGCTACTGTAGCCCATCCGCCAAGGTTGGACGTGTTGTGTGTTCAGAGATGCTCTTCTGCAGACCTCGGTTGTAAAGAGTGGCTATTTGAGTTACTGTTACCTTTCTTTCAGCTGGAACCAGTCTGGCCATTCTCCTCTGACCTCTGACATCAACAATGCATTTGCACTCACTGGATATTTTCTCTTTTTCAGACCATTCTCTGTAAACCCTAGTCATAGTTGTGCGTGAAAATCCCAGTAGATCAGCAGTTTCTGAAATACTCAGACCAACCCGTCTGGCACCAACAACCATTCCACATTCAAAGTCACTTAAATCACCTTTCTTTTCCATTCTGATGTTCGGTTTAAACTGCAGCAGATCATCTTGAACATGTCTACATGCATAAATGCATTAAGTTGCTGCTATATGATTGGCTGATTAGATTTGTGTTAATGAGCAGTTGGATAGGTGTACCTAATAAAGTGGCCTTTTGGTGTAAATATATGTATAATTTTTGTATATTTTAAAACATTTTTTCCTTTTAGAAAAACTAATGTATTACTGTTGCAAAAGATTTGTATAATACAGATAAACAGTTTTATTTAAATTTTATTCATCAATGAATGTTAAAAAAAACTACAATTTATTGTAGTCATTGGTTGATAATTTTTTTAGTGGTCACTTAATATTTTCCATATTTTTATTATACTAAACAAAGAGAGAGATATTAAAATAAGGGAAAAACAGTAGCATAAGCTTAAGAACTGTTTGATGGTCATTTTGTGTTTATTTATTTGATTGGTTTGTGTGTTTAGGTCTCAGTTCGGTAAAGAGTATGAACTCACCGCTCACACTTTCCTGGACTCTCATAAGGCAGAGCAGGACAATAATCATTGGCTGTTCTCCACCGCTCATCCAGCCAATCAGAGTCAAAGCCTCCTTCAACTACAGCAAGAGGAGCACAAAGAAAACCAGGAGGACACACAAGTAAAGGATTGCAGTTAAAAAGAACAATGATTATACCAATCAATTCAAGGTTTTATTATATTTTACAAAGGTAACAATTCCACAAATCCAGCTAACTTTATCCACTGCTGCCCTCTGCTGTTTAAAAATGCTCAACATTGCAGCAATTTAATAAAAACAACAATTTAATATAGCTTATACGCAAATTCATTGTCACTAATTACAATCTTCATTTTATATAGTACATATTAACAATTTACATTTTTGCCCAGTTTAGATGTTTCTGCTGATTATTCTGATGTTTTTTCTTATTTTGATGATTTTTCTGATGGTTTCTCTGATGATTTTTCTGACGGTTTCTCTGATGTTTTTTCTGACGGTTTCTCATCTTTTTCCCTTTTTTCATGTCCAATCTGCCATTGTTTCCATTGGCTCTGTCTGACACCTACACGAAGAACAAAAGAGTCATGTGTATGCTCTAGTAAACACACACTCTCAAATCCATCTCTCGTATATTCACAACCTTTTCAAAGTTTAGGGTCAGTACTGCAGTGAACAGCTCAGTGAATAACACTGTCCCATTACAGGATTTACCATTTTAATTTAGGGAATTTAGGATTTTAATTTAGAATAAAATGTAAAGATCTTAAAAATATCTTGATTATCTTAAAATGATTGTTTTAGCATTTCTTAATATTTACAACATCACTTTTTACTATGTTTTGTATCAAGCAAAAATTAAGATTTAAAAGACGATTTTATATATATATAAATAGATATATATATAAACAATCTGACACCCCCAAACTTTTAAATTGTAGTGCATATCAAGCAGAAACCGCATTTCATAATAATTCCTGATACTCAAGGCCAGTGAATCACAGCCAAGCCGAAGCATGACTGAAACTCATATTGCATAAACTGAACAAAACAAGAGCCAGAAAAGTAGAGCAAAGGTTTTTAATAGGACAAAGGCTTGATTCATCATACATAACCAATAACATCATCACCATCATTTAAGCATAACACATATGCAAAGAATAAATAAGGAGAGTTGATGTGAAAGTATTAGCCCTCTTGTGAAATTTGTATTGTTTTTCAAATATTTCCCAGGTGATGTTTAACAGTATTTCCTATAATGTTTGAATAATTGTTTTAATTTAGCTGTAAAAAATTTCTTCGAAAACTGAAATAAAGTTCATTTTATGAACTCTAAAGATGCACTTGCTGTTTTCAGTTCAGTTCTAAGATTAGTTCTGTCTGAGGTATTGGGCATGGCTAACATACTTAAAGGTGCTGTGTGTACGTTTTTGACTCTTCTAAAGCATAAAAATACCATAATATGTTTGCAGATATTTAAGAAACATGCTAAGTGAACAATCTTGTTTATCTGAAAAGCAATGCTGAAGTCAGATATTCGGCTTTGAAAATGTGCGTTACGTGCCGGAACAACTGTTTTTGTTTTGTTCATTTAACCTGCCCAATGCCAGTTTAGCTAATGATATTTCAGCACGCCGGGTTGCCTTGTTAAAAAACAGCGTATTTCATTCAGTCAGGAAGGCTCTCGAAGCATGCGTTCATGACTCCAATGCAATCTCTGTTGGACAGTAGCAGACTCCGTAATGAGATACGGATTCAGAGTTCCACAGCAATTTGGCTGTTTGCACCAGACGAAACACGACAGAAATTTAAATACAGCCATTCAGAAGCACAGAATAGTGCACTAACTGCACCCCAATGAAATGGTAAGGTTTATAATCTAATTAATACATTTAAAACATAATTAAATGTAGATGCTGAATCACTGATATGTGTCACAGTTCTAAAGTTCAATTTCAAATGGCTTATTTTATTTTCCAGATCTGAGCTGAACTATCTGCTGCTGCTTTCATTATATGGCAATAAATGTCATGCAAAATGGCATTCAAACTCACATTATTAGCATTTAAAAACTACTTTTAACATTTAAAAAAATTCCTTCGATCGCCTGCCGTTGCTTTCAGTTAGAACATGACTAAATCAGCCTTTAGGCTCGATTAGTTAGTCACACTACTGTTGATTTCATCAGTCTGGCAACCTGTGCTGGCGTGTGTTTTAAACCAGGCATGCAATACCTAGTTCAACCACTGGGTGTCAAACTTAAATTCTGCACCTTTAAGCACACTCCAACCAACAGTCAGTTTTGATAACAAACAGAAATGATGAGGAGGAGATGTATGCTAGGTTGTAATAACTCTCCCTAAACCCTTTTCCCGATCTTTCTGAATGAATTGCCTGAATCCAATCAGCTCGCAGTAGAAAAAACAAGCTACGCCACTGTTTTCTCATTTGATATTCCGTTTCTCTACAGGAGCTGCATCACAATACGAAAAGAAAAATGTCGTAGCTTCTGGTTCATGCAGACATTAAGAAATATATTTTTATCCAAATTACTAACCTGTCTAATTAGCATAATTACCAAGTTAAACCTTTAAACTGCACTTGTAAAATAAGTTGAAAAAATAGACATTTGTTATTAAATATTATCTTTTAAAATATGTTGAAAAAGAAAATTCTCTGTTAAACATCACTTGGGAAATATTTAAAAAGAATTACAATTCCACAGAAGGGCTATAAAATTTTGACTTCAACTGTAAATAAAGACAGGGAGGTATAAATAAACAATCAAATAAATAAACAATCAAATAAATAAATAAATAAGTCAATAAATAAATAAATAATGTGTAAACACTAGTTTACATTTGTCCAGGGGGTCCATTCACTCCACTGGGAGACGAGCAGTGGGTCTCTGCAGCGGGCACGCAGCTTTCTGATCAAGCCCTTAACTGTGACCTTTGAGTCTTTCTCCCATTCTTTAGTTTTCAGCTGTGGAGAATTAAAAGCGAGTAAATTCAGTTCTTACTAAGGATAATTCACTATTAAAGAAAAAACAAAGTCCTCAAGTTTCAAATATTTGAGAATTAAAATTTTATAGAGCTTCTAATAATTGTCTTTAACATATGATAACATTTAAACACATTTAACACATATTTTAGAGCGTCTTAAGAAACTGGATTTTGTGTATATAAAGAGTTCAGATGCAAAAACCTCTAAACGCCGTCTGAAATGCATTTTTGTCTGCCTCCTATGTTTAGGTTCAGTTATTTCACTTGAAAAAGCAATAAAAAGAACCTATTTGTCACTATAAAATTAAAATTACTCAGCCTACAGCATACTGTACTTTGGAAGAAAACATCACATAGCTTTTAGAGGTTTTTGCATCTAAACTCTTCATATATGTAATTTAATGCACATGATTAGTCTTTTTCCTTACTAAACAAATCCTCAAAGAAATGCAGAAGGACTATCAATGTTAGTCAGGATGTGTGTTTGTGTGCTGGAGATTATGTTGTACCATGCCATCATCTCGATTCTCATACTGAATCTGGTGCGTCAGAGGAAAGAAACTCTGCGGCTGTGGCCAAGAGGATGGAGGCTTCACCTCCACCTCGGTTATCTGCTCATCACTGCCCTCATCCTTTACTCTGCAGATGGAAATGTTTGGATTGGCTGGCTTAACTAGGAAAAAACGACAAATAACATTCAGTCAGTGATGACGTGAGGCAGACCAGTGTTTACTTTTTAGCCAACTAGGGTGTATGATTATTTCAAGGGGACCTATTATGCAAAATGCACTTTTATAAGGGGTTTAAATATAGTTGTGTGGCAACAGTCTGTGAATATAACCAGCATCTAATGGTAAAAATTGATTAATTCTATTTTTTATAATCATACTTGAATAAAACAGTCTGCAAAAACACTTTGATTGACATACTTCCTTTATACGTGTCATCACAGAGGGAAAGCCCCGCCCATTAGTGATGATCTCTGCCTCATTAGCATAAACAGACCCGATTGAGAAGTTAGTAGTTACATTAGAGTTTTCGCACAATTCCTGCTAACAAAAATGTCAGTGACTAGGAGGCAAAATGAATGTTGAGTTTTGGGATGCACAAATTAATACTGTAGTATCCATAGACTACCTTGTTATGAGACACTTTTTTTGACATTTTCAGTATTTTAATGAGATAATTCCTGTTTTGAATCTGCCACTATGCTGAAGCATAGGCATTTGCAGCTCCGCCCCTTTTGAAAAGAGCACAATCTAATTTGAATTTAAAGCTACAGTCACAAAAACGGCACAATTACAATCAAAGCCTAACAAGGGCAGTTTCAGAGAGTTAATTGTTGGATGTTGAATATTTTTAGCTGAAACTTCTCATACACACTCTAGGGACATAAGAAACTTATTTTACATCTTGTAAAAAAGGCATCATTTTAATTATAGTATAATATAATTATAGACCATTTCAATGTGGTCATGTCATTGTCCCAACTATTGATTAACTGTAATAGGCAATTCAACCACAACGTTTGAACAGCTATCATAACATTACTTATCAGTATGTGGCTTTTTTTGGATTCTCGGAAGCTATAGAGATTAAAAATGTAAAACAGGAAATATGTTGGGACCCTTGTTTTTGTTTACATCCCTCAAAATGGTCTATAGCAGGGGTCACCAATCTCGGTCCTGGAGGGCCAGTGTCCCTGCAGGGTTTAGCTCCAACTTGCTTCAAAACACCTTCAAGTGTACCTAGTAAGACCTTGATTAGCTTGATAAGGTGTGTTTGATTAGGGTTGGAGCTAAAATCTGCAGGACACCGGCCCTCCAGGAACAAGTTTGGTGACCACTGGTCTATAGCATGGTGGCGCAGTGGGAAGCACAATCGCCTCACAGCAAGAAGGTCACTGGTTCGAGCCCTGGCTGGATCAGTTGGCATTTGTATTTGGAGTTTGCATGTTCTCCCCATGTTTGCATGGGTTTTCTCCGGGTGCTCCGGTTTGCCCCATAAGTCCAAAAACATGTGGTATAGGTGAATTGGGTTAGCTAATTTGGCCGTGTATGGATGTTTCCCAGAGATGGGTTGCAGTTGGAAAGGCATCCACTGCGTAAAACATATGCTGGATAAGTTAGCAGTTCATTCCGCTGTGGCGACCCCAGATTAATAAAGGGACTAAGTCGAAAAGAAGATGAATGAATAAATAAATGAATAATATAATTATAGTATATTAGTAAGTAAATTAGTATTTATTTATTTTTTAAAAATGAAATGTATACTAACTTCATTGGAAAATAAAAAAAAAACTCCATATAAGTATATAAATATATAGAATTTTTACTTTTTCCTCAAAGACAATTGTTTGTGTTAAATTATTAGTTATTATGGGTTAATATTACTTAAAATTAAACAAATCGGTAAAAAGTAAACCAAATTAAAAATAAGTATAAACTATATAGACATTTTAAAATGAAACCTTTATTAAACTTTTTAACAAAAATAACAATGGAAAATATTTTAAAAATTATAATAATTTAAACTATTAATAAACTAAAATTGTCTATTAAAATAAAAAATGTTTACAATGCTCAGCATATATAAATACACTCTTCACAAATCTATCTTTTTAATTCATAATTTTAATAGGAAGCCATACAATATTATATTTGTGCATTTACATTATTTATTTTATTATTTATTTGTTTATTTGGCAGGGACAGTGTATTTTAATTAGTATTTCTGCCAATGCACCAGAATTAGCCCGAAGGCTATTTTTCATCTGTTGTCCCTGAACAACCTAAAAAAAACAATACAAGAATTATACAATCAATCAAACATAGTTAAAAAGTACTTAAGTACTTAGATTAGTCAGGACTGAAGCCAAATCTGGAGCTCATCTAACAAAATAACTTACAAAAACGTTCCAAAAACTAGTACAGCAAAATTTATATGATATAGAAAAATATTAAATACAAACAAACAAAAAAAAAAAGAAAAATTTAGTTGACATTTTGTGGGCTGTAATTTATTTTTGCAATATTTTGCTTAAATTTAATTGTATTATTTTTTAGTTTCTAAATATGTTTGGTGACTAAAATATAATTTTAGTAAATATATCTGTTTAATAAATCTGCTTTGTTTAAATGCACCAATATACATTGCATTCACTGAGAAATGGATACAAATATTCATTTTTAAAATGGGCTGTACTCAATTATGCTGAGCACTCTAAAGTAAAACAAAATAATCTGTTGTTGTCATTTTACTTCAACTTTGATTACTTCAACTCTGTCCAAACACTTGCTCAATATTCATCTGTGAAATGAGCCTGATTTCTTTAAACCTCCAACTGAGTTAATCAGTATTCAACCATCAACACACGATCTGAACTCACCGATGTCTCTCAGGAAGAAGCTGTAGTCAGTTTTCATATAGCAGCACGCAGAAAGAGCTTCTCCTGTTATTTGCAGTCGCTCAGACTCCTCAGAATAGGAATCGGTTGAATGTGGGAGATAAAATACCCCGTCCACAGACTCTGACACCCATTTTCCATTATCCCTAAATAAATGTATGAAACAATCTCGATTGAGTCACCCATATCATCATTTTCTGGTTTGTGTGGGTGTGCTTGTGCGTTCGATACCTTGAATTGCGTAGTCTGAACGCAGTAAATGCATCCGATCTCCAGGAACATTTGATTCGTTCAGTGCAGGAGAAACTTTCGGCTGTGCATTTGAGGTTGAAAGCTGAAAAGGAAGAAAGAAACGTCTGTGTCCAAAACTGAAAGTATAACTGCTTCCTGCTTTATGGCTCAGCCATTCAATGACTCAACAAAAAACGTATTATTATTAATCATAATGCTGCTTTTTTCAGAATAAATATATGGTTTATAGGGACCTATTCAAAAATCACTTTTATAAAGTGTTTAAACACAGGCAACAGAGTGTGAATATAGCCAGCCTTTCATGGTTAAAATTAATTAATTTTATTTTATATAATCACACTTGATAAAAACAATCTGCAGAGACTCTTTAATTGAGATTCTCACTTTGTACATGTCATCAGAGGGAAAAAAAGCCCCGCCCACTCGTGACTATCTCTCCCTGATTAGCATAAACAGCCCTGAGTGAGAAGCAGCCATCTTCTATCAGCGGTTTCACACAATACCTGCTGAAGATAATGTCAGCAGCTAAAAGACATTAAGTGGAGTTTTAGGATGCAAATGAACACTAGTTTCCATAGACTGCCTTCTTCTGAGGGTGCTTTCACACCTAGACGTTTGTTTTGGAACCTCTCTCGTTTGCCCAGTTAGCACTGTTCGTTTGGCATATGTAAAACCCGCAATCCGATTCGCACCAAATTAATCGGCCTGAATGAGGTGGTCTGGATTCGATTGAAACGAACTCTGGAGCGGATCTATTGTATTGAGAAAGCAATATGATCCACCAAACTAACAAACCAGGCTATATCACAGTGTATTATGGATATGTAATAGCCATTTATACAACTATTAAGAGAGAATTATGAATATGGCGGATGTCATTCCTACCGGTAGATGTGCGTTTTATGTCGAATACGAAAGTGAAAGCATGATGAAATATTAACGAGAGCTGTTTATCTGTTAGGAAAATTGACTGAAATTACGATCTGAACTTTTTCCATATTTTATCTTATAATATTTTGTATTAGGCCTAATGCTTTGTTCATTTGTGCACTGACACCTCGAAAGAAAGATCAACATTGATCTGCTTCATGATCTGACTGCAGTCTCGGTTCATCTACTATTTCTCTCTATAATTTAGGCCTATAATACATAATTCTGGCTTACGTTTTTTAATAGATTGATTGATTCAATAGATTAATTTTTACAACCCTGAAATGAGTATGAGAAAGCCTTACCTCTCTATTGACAATGTCTGTGGGTGTTAAAATTAAAGCGCACCTTTTTGCTTATAATGTCGTATTGCTCATCATCATAAATTAAAATAGCCGGATGTCAGCGCCAGTGGTGTAGTGGTTAGTGTGTCGACACATGCACTCCGTTGCTCACGGCGACCCAAGTTTGATTCCCGCCTCGTGGTCCTATATGTCGATCCTTCCCCTCTCTCTGCTCCCCATGCTTTCCTGTCAATACTTTCTACTGTTCTGTACAATAAAGGTGAAAACCCAGAGAAAAAAAAAAATATATATATATATATCTCTCTCTCTCCGTGGGCCTCTGGAATTGTCCATCAGCTGTTAACAAGGCTGATTTTATTACCTCCATAGCTACATATTCTGACTATAATCTCATGGCTCTAACTGAGACCTGGTTGAGGCCGGATGACACTGCTACACATGCTACTCTTTCTGCTAATTTCTTTTTCCCACACTCCTCGTCAGACAGGGAGAGGGGGTGGGACTGGACTACTAATTTCCAAAGAATGGAAATTTACTCTGATACCGTCCCTGCCAACAATCAGCTCCTTTGAATTCCATGCAGTCACCATTATCCACCCCTTCTACATAAATGTGGTTGTCATCTACCGCCCACCAGGTAAATTAGGTCACTTCCTAGATGAACTGGATGTTCTTCTCTCATCTTTTTCTAATTTTGCCACTCCCTTATTGGTGCTAGGTGACTTCAACATTTACGTTGACAAACCGCAAGCTGCAGACTTTCAGACTTTGCTTGCCTCTTTTGACCTAAAAAGAGCACCTACTTCTGCTACCCACAAATCAGGTAATCAGCTAGACCTTATTTACACACGACACTGCTTCACTGATCAAACAATAGTAACTCCACTACAAATATCTGATCATTTCCTTCTGTCTCTCAACATCCACATTACTCCTGAGCCGCCACACACTCCTACACTGGTTACCTTTCGCAGAAACCTACGATCTCTCTCACCCAATAGACTATCCACCATTGTTTCAGACTCTCTTCCTCCATCTCGCAAACTCACTGCACTTGATTCGAACAGTGCCACTAATACACTCTGCTCCACACTAGCATCATGTCTAGACCGATTATGTCCTCTTGCATCCAGGCCAGCCCGTGCCAGTCCTCCTGCACCCTGGCTCTCGGATGCTCTCCGTGAGCATCGCTCAAAACTTCGGGCTGCGGAGAGAATTTGGCGGAAAACTAAAAATCCTGCACATCTCTTAACATACCAAACTCTTCTGTCCTCTTTCTCAGCTGAGGTTACTTCTGCAAAGCAGACGTATTACCGTCTGAAAATCAACAATGCCACTAATCCTCGCCTACTTTTTAAAACATTTTCCTCCCTCCTCTATCCTCCTCCTCCACCCGCATCCTCCACACTTACTACTGATGACTTTGCTACATTCTTCTGCACCAAAACTGCAAAAATCAGTGCTCAATTTGCTGCACCTACAACAAACACGCAAGATACAACACCAACACCACACACACTCACCTCTTTTTCTCAGCTCTCTGAGTCTGAGGTGTCCAAACTTGTGCTATCTAGCCATGCAACCACCTGTCCACTCGATCCCATTCCCTCTCATCTCTTGCAAGCCATCTCTCCTGCAGTCATACCAACACTGACTCACATAATTAACACATCTCTTGACTCTGGTTTATTCCCCACTACATTTAAGCAGGCTAGGGTAACCCCACTGCTAAAGAAACCCAACCTGGACCATACGCTACTTGAAAACTACAGACCAGTATCCCTGCTTCCATTCATGGCCAAGATTCTGGAGAAAGTAGTGTTCAATCAAGTCCTGGACTTTCTTACTCAAACCAATCTCATGGACAACAAGCAATCTGGCTTTAAGAAAGGCCACTCAACTGAGACTGCCCTGCTCTCGGTCGTGGAGGATCTCAGACTGGCTAAAGCAGACTCTAAATCATCAGTCCTCATTTTGCTGGACTTGTCAGCTGCTTTTGACACTGTCAACCACCAGATCCTGCTATCTACGCTTGAGTCACTGGGCGTTGCGGGCACTGTTATACAATGGTTCAGATCTTACCTCTCTGACAGGTCATTCAGGGTGTCTTGGAGGGGAGAGGTGTCCAACCATACAGCATCTAAACACTGGGGTACCTCAAGGCTCTGTTCTTGGGCCACTTCTCTTCTCCATCTACACATCATCTCTAGGACCAGTCATCCAGAGACATGGATTCTCCTACCACTGCTATGCTGATGATACCCAGCTATACCTCTCTTTTCATCCTGATGATCCCTCGGTTCCAGCTCGTATCTCAGCCTGCCTGTTGGATATTTCACACTGGATGAAAGATCATCATCTTCAGCTGAACCTCGCAAAAACGGAAATGCTTGTAGTTTCTGCCAACCCGACTCTACACCATAACTTTTCAATCCAGATGGATGGGGCAACCATTACTGCATCCAAAATGGTGAAAAGCCTTGGAGTAACGATTGATGACCAACTAAACTTCTCTGACCACATTTCTAGAACTGCTCGATCGTGCAGATTTGCACTCTATAACATCAGAAAGATCCGACCCTTCTTATCTGAACATGCAGCTCAACTCCTTGTTCAAGCTCTTGTTCTCTCCAAACTGGATTACTGCAACTCTCTACTAGCTGGGCTTCCAGCTAACTCTATCAAGCCTCTTCAACTGCTCCAGAATGCAGCAGCACGAGTTGTCTTCAATGAACCTAAACGAGCACATGTCACTCCGCTGCTAGTCCGTTTGCACTGGCTGCCAGTTGCTGCTCGCATCAAATTCAAAACTCTGATGTTTGCCTACAAAGTGACTTCTGGCCTAGCACCTTCTTATCTGCACTCACTTCTGCAGATCTATGTGCCCTCCAGAAACTTGCGTTCTGTGAATGAACGTCGCCTCGTGGTTCCATCCCAAAGAGGAAAAAAATCACTTTCGCGAACGCTCACGCTCAATCTGCCCAGTTGGTGGAATGAACTCCCTAACTGCATCAGAACAGCAGAGTCACTCGCTATTTTCAAGAAACGACTAAAAACTCAACTATTTAGTCTCCACTTCACTTCCTAATCTGCAATTGCCTATTTGAATATCACACTAACTGTACAAAAAAAAAAAAAAAAAAAAAAAAAAATTACTAACACTTCCCTTCTTAGACTTTACAGACCTGAAACTTGCCTTTAGTACTTATTCATTGTTGCTCTTAGTGGTGTAAATTGCTTCCTTGTCCTCATTTGTAAGTCGCTTTGGATAAAAGCGTCTGCTAAATGACTAAATGTAAATGTAAATATATATATATATATATATATATATATATATATATATATATATATATATATATATATATATATATATATATATATATATATATGTAAAATAACCACATATGACAGCTGAGCGGACTCTGAGGGACTCTGAAAAATAAACCGTGAAATTCTGACCAATGTGAGGAGAGTTTACTCGCACGTGACCTGTTTTAACTATTTTGGTTTGTTTAGAAACTTTGCCGTGTGAAAGCGAACCGCAATAAGAACAAACATTGTAACGATTTTAAACTGTTTCTGAACAAAACAATTGATGTAAAGGTGTGAAAGCACCCTGAAATTTAAGATTTTCAGCTTTCTACTGAGATAATGTTAGTCCTTTTTTAAATCTGCCACTATGCTGACGCACATGGTTTGTGGCCCCGCCCCTTTTATAAAGATCACACAATCTCATTCGAATTTAAAGCAACAGTCATCAAAACAGCACAATTAGGATCAAAGCCTAAAAGGGGCAGTTATGAAAAAAAAAAGTGTTATGAAAAGTAATTTGTGTGGTATTTTGAGCTGAAACTTCACATACCGTACACACTCTAGTGACATCAGAGACTTATTTTACATCTTGTAAAAAATTGCATAATATTGTAGATCCCCTTTAATTCAGATTTTAGGATTTAAGATCTAGTGGTGTGCGAAAAGTTCTGCTACAGAACTCTGATATTATATGTATGTCCACAAAATCTGCCGGGTGGAGATTACACTAATAAACTGAATTTATTTGCATAATTTATTGTATCATTTGTTTAGGCAAAAACTGACATTGACATCAGAATCAAACGAAATGGAAAGTTTGATCGGTGGTGAATGATTATGATTGGTTGAATTCAGGGACTGTGTGGACAGCTAGGGAGAAATGCGGAACTAGAATGAATAATCGAGGAATCATTTCAGGCATGCTTAGTTCTAAATAAATATCTAATCAAACTTTACATTTAAAAAAATCATGATTTGATTTACTGCTTTAATCAAGCCTGCTGGAGGTACTATTGTAGTTTTTATTTGGATATTTAATTATATTTTATTAGTCTTTTTAAAAAGTCTAGATATTTTTATTTGATCTTTTTATTAGTTTTTATTAAAAAAAAAAGACTCTGTATATGTACCTCTGTGGACATTATTTTAATGTGTAATGTTTTACTGCAATGTTGTTTGGTTAACTAACTCTATAGTTAATGAATATCAGGATGCAAGCTGGTTCAACATTCCTGTCAAACTTTCTTATTCCTAACCATGAGATGAGATTAAAAATGAGATGTCCGGGGTTTTGGGCTGTTTTATAAAGTGTTTAATCAGTGTAACATAAAGAAAATTTCTAGCATGCACTTTTAAGTGTTACATGAGAGTATGATTCATTTAGGTCACATTTTATAGTTTCATTAGTTCAAATACTAACATTCACTAAGTATGAACAATACTTGTACAGCATTTATTAATCATAGTTCAACATTTACTATTGCATTATTAAAATCCAAATTCATGTTTGTTAAGCTTGGTCATAATGCACTGTGAGTTAACATGAACAGTCAACAATTAACTAATGCTAACAAACATGAAGAAAAACTGTAATAAATGTATTACATGAACTGTTTGTTCATGTTAGTACATGCATTAACTAATACAACTTTTTATGTATAAATTTCAATTACAATATGTTAATGGACTATTTACTCAAACTCTGATTTTTCTCTTGCACTAATAAACTATACATTTCCACTTAGCAGCTTTATACATACACCAAACTGCAGTTTTATTCATCTCTGACATTTTGAAGGTTGTTTACAGAGGGAATTGTTTATTCTTAATAACAAGAGATTCCCAAAATCTTCTCTGTAAAAACCTTTAACTCTAATATGTAAAAAAAATCAAGAAGGAATTTTAAACCTGACCTCATCCAATGTTTAAATGTTTCTGTATGCAAATTAGTGCATGTTTAATGAAATATTATCCCATTAGGATATTTAATTCTTGACATTTTATGACATATACAATTTTTAATATAATCAGAAGTATGGTGATAACTTTTAGTTAATGTTTTACCCTGTTTTACACTGTGCCGTGTTCAGGGTTCGCAGGTCATACAATTTCTGCAATACCATGGGATTTTAAATCAAAGGGTCTATTATTCCAGACATTGAGAGTAAGAGAATTTAAAAGATTTGTTGTCCAAGTCATGAAATATCCGGTTTTATTTGTCATTTTAAATGTTTCTAAACTTTTTTTTTCTATATCATGTTTTTACTGACATTTGATTCCTTTCCCACTTAATTAAATGCAGTCACCAGGCTCTACCTGTTAGTAACAAACGTCTGTGGCTGTTTTTTTGCCTGCTCAGTGCTCAACTAGTCTTTCCTGCATTTTGCAGGGGAAATTTTCATAATTAAAAGGAAAAATGAATGACATGAATTACTTTTTTTTCTTATTATTTAATTCTCATAATTATTAGAATTTAAAGGCATTAATAAATTGTCAATTTCATGACGAATATAACAAACGTACCCTTATTCAAATTAGTTTTGGCTGAATGTGCTTTCGATAATGTGAAACAATGCATTTAAAGTGGATCGCATACACATGGTTGTAACATAGGCTCATTATGAAAACATAACCCTATATACATTTCTGGAGATCGTGAATTGTGTAGACAGAGCTATATATGGCTGCATTTTGTCTTTAAAATGAACGCTATGGGGTGCATGGTTTCCACTACATTCATTCTTCCATGGCGGGGCGCCATGCCAAAATTCATCTCGCCACGGCTACATTACAGCTTCTCATTCAAAATATTTTATTTTTTAATAGCGGGTAATAATCGCACCGAAACGTATTAAAGGGTAAGTGAATTATAATAGCGCAAACTTTTCTGTGTCCATAGTAGTGTTGTGCATCATTTGTTTACTTTTTAAAATGACGTGCTGACTGACTGGATGACTGACTGACTGACTTGCTGACAGGTGCGTGATGCGTGAGGCCAGCAAACACGCTGTATAGCCGTTTCACTTTACTTCAGGATGCATTAATGCAACTCTGTAGGTCTATTAGAGACATTCATAAATATTCCTAGCAAATCAAATAAATGCTGGAGACATACTCGTTACATAAACGCACTAAATCGTACTCAGCAGCGTTTGTTTGAGAGCGCACAAGAAGATCTGCGCGCTCTTGAATCGGCTTCTATTTGAGGGGGCGTGCAAGAAGGTTGCAAGAAGTTTTGTGCACGAGCAGAGGAAATCAGCAAGCACAGAGATTCGCATGCTTGTAGGCTATTACATAAATGCGATCCCGACTTCTAAAACTGCACTCACGACATTTGTCATTGAAAAAACGCCACAGGTAGTTGGTAGATCTGTGTAAAAAAAAGGCCTGCCGCCACAGCTGGAAAAAATCCTAGAGGAAACACTGGGGTGGTATGACGCCATTCCTTTTCTTGTTTATGTTGGTTAGTTGGTCAGTCAGCTGCCTCTGGTGGATTTATGTGAGAACAGCATGCATGAATAGCACCCGTGAGACGCCAGAAAGCGTCCACTGCAGCCTCTGGTGAATTCGCAAAAACTGCAAAAAAAACGAAGCTCCTGGGACGTATTTTGCACTCTCCAGAAATTTATAAAGGGGTACGTAATCCGGATGAGCCTGGGTTGCATACCTAAGAAGAAGCGCAGTGATGTACCATGTGTATCGCTCAACAGAGTGATTATAAATAATTTGATATGAAACAATGCATGCAATGCAATGTCCTATATCTATAGAAATTTTAAAACAAAATCAAGCTAATGTCAGCATCACAGAATGGCTTTTTTTTGAGGGACTGTTTAACATAACAGCTGCCTGTTTTTCTATTCTGTTTTCTATTTCCCCATTTATTTATGCTTTTGAATTGCAGTTATTGCATTATGATACCTCTGTCTTTCTTATAACAACTTTTAACATTAAAAAGTATTGAAAAATTATATATATAATATTTATGAACATGTTTAATAAATTAAAGTGATATACTGTTTGGCTTGGTGTTGTATATTACGCTACAAAAATCTTGTAATAAACTGCCAGCACATTTTCGGTTATTTTAAAATAATTTTCGGTTATTTTGTTTCTCTATACATTATTTCTTATACATTATATTATTATCAAACTACTAAAATGCCAATAAAAGTCACTTTGTTAAACAGTAGAGTTAAATTTTCAACATCCAAATTCAACAGAGCAGATATCAACATCCCATAATGCAATTTACAACTGTAAATAAATAGAAAATCACTGTTAATGAACAGATGTTTTTACAGTGTAGGTCATGGAAATTCAGATTGACATGACATTCGGCGTAGAGTGTGAACCCTGAGTGTTCTAACCTGTAGTTTCTTTGGTCTTATCCAGCAGGAGATAGGTGTAGTCCTCCAGACCCTGTTGGCTCCAGCAGGTGTAGTTGCCGATCTGGTCCTCGTCCAGGTCCATCAGGGTCAGAGTTCGACCGCTGATTTTTTCAAACTCTGATCCTGAGATTTTCGATATACTGTGTGCGTCCTGATGCTTCCACGTGATTTCATGTTCACTTGTGTGACAGGTCAAGATCACGTCTGTGCCTCTCTCGCCAACTTTAACTGCACAAAGAGAAACAATGGCCACATGAAAGTTTCTCTAGATATCACTGGATGTCAAAACATGTCAAAAATGCTAATGGATTTGATGTCAATTGACTCTTGACATCATCTAACATTGGTGTCAAAAAACATCAAAAATTGACTCCAATTGAAAGTATATTCACGTTTTTTTATTGTCGTCAATGTTAGATGTCAATTTGATGTCCTTTTGATATTTGCATGCATTTTAGGGATGCAAAATCCAGTGTTCATTTGTAATTAAAGCTTTCAGGATAATAAAACCTTTCTAATGTTATTGTTATACTTTTAATGTCATTATTTTGGTGGTCAAAACAGCATCAGTGTGTGGATGTCAAATGGACGTCAAGATTTTGACATCAAATCAGATAGCATTTTTGACGTCAATGTCAATTTAATGTTGTTTTGACATCAAGGCGGCTTGGTTTTAGTTGGTTAAAATAAGTCAAATGTATTATTTCTTTAATAACGTGGGATAAAATGTCTTTCAATTAAATATTAACATTTTAATAAAAGCTCAATTGATCAGAAATTAAAATATTCAGGCTCATTCTGAAAACGTAGCCCTATGTACAGTTCTGGAGAGCACCAAATACGTCCCAGGAGCTACGTTTATTTGCAATTTTTGTTTTCGTAAATCCACCAGAGGCCGCTGTGTACACTTTTTGAGATCGCAAAGCGCTCTAGCGAGTGTGTGCTCTTCTCGTGTCCACCAGAGGCAGCTGTCGACTGACTGACTGACTGACCGACCGACTGACCAATCCAACCCCCCATCCACCCACTTTCCCAAAACCCACAGTGTTTTGTAAAGCAATCCAGAAAATAAAAAGCCCTCGTCTGATTTTTACTAAGATTTCATATTTATCACATTCTCACCTTGTTAATTGCTCTTTTATTTTATATTTTGGCTTCTGTTTTTGTTTTACCCACTTTCTGGAACCGTTCTTCACCCGACTCAAACCCAATTGTCGCAGTCAACTCCTCTCTGTGTCTCAAATCTTCCGACGTATGCAACGAGCCACTTGACAAACTGGTACCAGTGGAAAAGCCGTCCACATGGAGCTAATCGGTCAGCTGGTAGTGTTCATTTTAAAGATGAAATGCAGCCATACGTACCTTTGGCTACATAATTTGCAAGCTCCAGAAACATATATAGGGGTACGTTTTCAGAATGAGCCTATGTTGCAACTATTGATATTGATATTGTGGCTCTAAATGATAGCAATTTTATTTTATATTTAGTTGAAATGTTATCAGTAGTTCACAGAGCAAAATAAAAATCTCATTTAAAAAATTACTCAAACACATTACAATTGCATAATGTTTATATTAATGTTTAGACAACACAATAACAACATTTTAACTACTGCAAGGGTTCAGAAATCAAGATCACAACAAATGAAAACATTATTATTATTATTATTATTATTATTATTATTATTATTATTGTTATATTTGAAAATTGAACCGCCAACTATTCTAACATATGCTTTAGGCAGCGGATGCGCAACCCAGTACTGGAAAACACCCAAACACACTCATTCACAGACACTACGGTCAATTTAGCTTACCCAGTTTACCTATACTGCATGTCTTTGGAAGAAACTGGAGCACCCACATAGGTGAGCATACAAACTCCACACAGACATGCCAAATGACCCAGCCGGGATTCAAACTAGTGACCTTGCTGTAAGGCGACAGTGCTAACCCCTGAGCCACCGTGCCGCCCACCTATACCTAATAATTGCAGAGAAACTGAGCATTTTCTAATAGTATTTTTTTGTATAGCTGCCATGTTCTGTTTCCTAAATCTGATTGGCTGAGAACTGTTTTCTGGAACCAGTTTACTATCAACAGGACCAAACGTATTAATCACTTTACAAATAAATGACCCGAATCTGTGGCAGAATGAAGTATTTCCGCAGTTAAACGTGTTTTAAGACTCTGTGGTTGCTGTTTATTTACACACTTCTGCCATCGAGCTGTGCAAAAGTGCTTCCATTTATAAACGGAGTATCGCACTCGTAACTCGCGTGTGATATTGTGTTTATAAATAGAAGTACTTTTGTAATACCAGTCAACATTTTTTCTGTGTAGAGAAACAGAAGTAGGGAGATCCCCATTATTAAAAACTGTGTGTGTGCGTATAATGTTGTGGTCAGTGCCCTTACATTTCCCTGGGAAAAAGTTAAGCGCAGACAGTCTCACTATGGACAAACAGAGGAGAAGGATGACTCTTGTCAGCTGACACATCTGGAGAAGGAAATACATTAAATTAAATTCACAGCTGTTTAATTTATACTTACTTTAGATACAGAACATGTATAAGCAAACTAATATCTTAATTAATTAGTGTAGTCATATTAAAGGGATTTTTCATTTTTGCTTAACACAAATGGATATATATTTAATAAAATTAATATAAGCAAACAGTTGGTCAATAGTGACTTGCATAGTAGGCTATATAAAAGAAATACTGTGGAAGTCAATATGGACCAGAAACCGCTTAGTTCCTGATATTCTTCAAACTATTATATTTTGTGTTTAGGAGAAAAAGAAATTGATACAGGTTGGGAAATCTTGAGGTTGAGTAGCCTAAATAATTGAGAACTGATGATCTCTTTAATTTAACAGGAAATCTATGTTTAAAATAATTAATATTAATAATTAATTACAACAATAATTGTCATAGTAAAATTACAGTTATTAGCTGTATCTATAAATGTTATTGATAAACGGTAAAAAAAAGTACAGCTGAATTATTTATGTATATATAATCATGAAATGTAATAATTAGTAAACCTAATTAGCTGTATAAAATGCTGACAAAAGGACGGACGGACGGACGGACGGACGGACGGACGGACAGACAGACAGACAGACAGACAGACAGACAGACAGACAGACAGACAGACAGACAGACAGATAGATAGATAGATAGATAGATAGATAGATAGATAGATAGATAGATAGATAGATAGATAGATAGATATAGACATGGATGAACAAACAACTGAGCAGATGGACGGACAGACAGACAGACAGACAGACAGACAGACAGACAGACAGACAGACAGACAGACAGACAGACAGACAGACAGATAGATAGATAGATAGATAGATAGATAGATAGATAGATAGATAGATAGATAGATAGATAGACAGATAGATAGATAGATAGATAGAGAGATAGATAGATCAACTTATTTTGCGTTTATATTTGGATATCGATTAAAATTATTGTTTTTAAAGTAAATAACATGATATAGCTATTTAATTTATATGAATTATTAAAAAACATTTCATAAGATTAACAAAATATGAAGATAGTAAACATTTTAATAAAATATATAGGCTACTTAATAAAGTACAAAAAAAAACTCCCAAATAATATGAACAGCGAAAGATTGAGTGAAATACAGTGCGGGACAGATTTATTTCACCAAAAATAAATAGCCCTATATAGGTTTATCTCAATATTTATTGTTAAATATATATTTTATTATTATTATTACCCTTTTTTATCTTGTATTTTTGTATTAATATTATTAATAAGCTAAAATAATAGTCTTTATTTTATTTATGACCGTTAATATCATTATTATTATTATTATTATTTATTGTATTTTTATTTAATTATAATAAATAAATACTTCTAAATATGTATTTTAAATGCCTATTAGCAGTGCTTAAATGAACTTTCTATTATAGTTTCGTAGTTTCTCCAAGAGTTCTGCATGTCTTACCTTCGCTGTATCTGCTCTGTGATGCACGTCAAACCCAACGCTGAGGCAAGAACAAGTCCAGTTAAAGTCAGTCCTCTCTGTCCGCGGTGCAGTGAACTCTCGTGGGGTCTGTGTGAGCTTTTATTCCACACATTCCCACTCGATAACACCCACGTAACCCGTGGGCAAAATGCTGTTGTTTCTTGGAAAGAGTTTCCCTCGAGCTCATGAACAAGTGTTAGATTCACCGCTGTTCTTCTCTTCCTCTCTCTGTCATCATCAGATCTCCCGCGCAACTTGCATTTCTGTGCTTGACTTAACTTATTACAATGGGTAGTGATTATTTATTTTATTTAGTAGCTCACATTATAAGTATTATATTAGCTATTAGTAGCCTAGTTTTCCCTTTAGAGTTTTAGAGTATTTAGAATTTGAAATTTTAACATCAAAAGACGACAGAGTATAAAAGTGCCATAATGCAATTGAACTTGAATAAACAGAAAACTCTTGTGTATCACAAAATACTGTGTTAATTAAATATGTATATTTTTTAAATGATAATTATTAAAATCTATAATAAATGTAATTAAATTGAAATTCCTTTTAAGCCAATGGTTGGTTTGTCCAGTTAAAGTCCTTAAAATGACTTTTTATATTGTGTATCAGTAGCTCGAATAACACAATAATGATACTTTCTAAGTAACAAATAAAGTAACGCATCACTTGTTATTACTTATTTGAGTTACTTTTTATTTTGTTTTATTCTCCAGCACAACTTACTCTTCTGTGCTCGGCTCTCGAATCAACTTATTACAGTGGGTAGAGATCATTTATAGTAGCTTACATTATACTGTAGGTTTGGACACATATTTTTTCCCTAAACTAAACATAATCCGTAAATAAATTAGCTGTTTTCCGTATTTTGTGATGCATGTTTTAAGTTTTTTTTTTTAAATTTGTTTATTTCTGATGTTGAATTAAAATAGGGGAGCAAAAGTTTTGAAAAGTTTGAAGAAGTGAGTTTTATTAATACTTTTAAATCGTTTAAAGTAATATAATGTCTGGGTTAGTGTTCTATATTACGCTGCAAAACCTTTCAATAAACTGTCAGTACATTGCACATTTTTCTATATATTATTTCTTTTACATTATATTATTATAAGCTACTAAAATGTCAATAAAAGTCACTTTGTTAAACTGTAGGGTTTAAATTTTAACATCAAAAGAAGACAGAGCTAAAAAGTGCCATAATGAAATAAACAGAAAGCACTTGTGAATCACAATATACGGGAAGTGTTAATTAAAATACAGTATATATTTCTAAAGTGTACAGTATATAGACTATTTTTTAAGTCTATAATAAATGTAATTTAATGTAATTAAATAATGTACTTAAATTTAAATTCATTTTAACCCAATGATTGGTTTGTCTAATTGGTTTATAGCCTGTGTATCAGTGTAGCGGATATAGCGCACAGCAAGTAAAGTGAATTAGACATAATTATATTACTTTTCGTGACGATAAAGTAATGCAGCACTTGTTATTGAGTTACTTAAAAAGAAAGTAATGCAAGTTACTTTTTATTTTATTTTATTTTATTCTCCCGCACAATTTACTCTTCTGTGCTCTGCTTTTGAATCAACTTATTACAATGAGTAGTGATCATTTATAATAGCTTACATTAGAAGCTTAAACGCATATTTTTGTCCCCTTCATTTTTAAAAAATATCAGTAAATTTGCAGTTTTCCGTATTTTGTGATTTATATTTTTATTTTGTATTTGTTTATTTCTGCTTTTGAATTGAAATATGGGAGCGTGAACTTTCTTCCAAACACCTTTACCCTTGACAAAGTGACCTTTATGAACATTTTTAGTTTAAAGTGATAAATTGTCTGGTTTGGTGTTGTAGGCAGTATTCTACAAAAAACCTTTTAATAAACTGCCAGCGACTTATTAATTTAATTATTATCTCAATACATTATATTATTTTAAACTACTATGTTAATAAAAGTCACTTTGTTAATCTGTAGAGAATTTTCAACATCAAAAGACGACAGAGTATAAAAGTGCAATAATGCAACTAAACTGTGTAAACAAACCGAAAACACTTGTGAATCACAAAATATAGGACGTGTTAATTAAAATAAATTATTTTAAAGTGTATATAGACTAATCATTAAAGTTGCAATTAAATTTAAATTATGCCTTTTAACCCAGTAGTTGCTTTGTCTACTTAATAAGTTCTTAAAATGTCACTATTGTGCTTGTGTATCAGTGTTGGGGGTAACTTATTACAAGTAAAGTGAGTTAGACGTAATAATATTACTTTTCTAAGTAACGAGTAAAGTAACGAATTGCTTATTTGATGTAATGCAAGTAATTTTAATTAATAATCTTTTAAAAATAGTTTGCTGAATAAAAATGAACATGGAATCACATTATTTGAACGCATCGACAAAAAGGAAAGGGGGAGTCTCAACGGACAGTGATTTTACTTAACTAATAGGACATAAGTGCAAAAGTGGCAAACGCATTGCTTTAAACTTTTTGTATCTACGGTATGTTTAGCTCTGGTCTCAGGAAGTTCTCAGAAGGTAATATCTTACTTTTTATGTATTTTGTAAAGGTAAATTAAGGTTATACAGTGCATTAGTAATTGCAGAGAAAGAAAAAAACCTCAAGCCTCAGTCAGGGAGGGAAAATAACTTAAAAGTAACAACGCATTACTTACCCTAAAATGTAACAATAAGTAACACAACTAGTTACTCTTTTGGGGAGTAACTCAATATTATAGCCTAATGCAATACTTTCAAAAGTAACTTTCCTCTACACTGCGTAGTATTAAGCAATATAGATTTCACACTTTACAATAAGGTTTCATTAGTTAATTTATACTAAAATGAATTAATAATGAGTAAACATGTACAGCATATATAAAAACCTGTACAGAATTTATTAATCGTAGTTAAGCACTGTGAGTTAACAAGTAATAACAAATTTATTTTCATTAACTGACGTTAACGAAGATGAATAAATACTGTACACTTTAAAAATTATCCTGATTACCTTAAATTGTTAAGCTGAATCAAATTAACCTTATGAGTCCATTGAACTTAAATTATGTTAAACTGACTTAAAACAGCTTGTGTAACTTATTGAACTATGTTAATCCTGTTCTAACTTGATTTTAGAAGTTAGAATGAACTAAAAACATATGTTATCATGACTAATTGATCGTATATTTTTTTACAATGTATTCAATATTGTTCATTGTTTGTTTGCTTTAGTAAATATATTAACTAACACTAACTAAGACAACTTTATTGTAAAGTGTTACCGATATATGTAATTTATACATACAATTCAGTACACAAAATTACTTGAATAAAAACATGTGATTTATATATATATATATATTTTTTTTTTTACAGATTAAAAATAACAAAAAGATAAAAAAAAAATTTAAACTACTTTAAAATGAAAAAAAGTTTATAGACAGATTAATGGAGCAGATTTTATATTTATGCTTTTTAGATTTTTACTGTTAATTTAGTGTTTTATTTTGCTTTTTTTTGACAAATAAAATAGTTAAATGCTTTGAAATGACATTAGTTTTTCAGCGTTTCACAGTGGCAAGCTAGATATTGTGTAAAGTACAGTTTAAAGGGACAGTCTATCCAAAATTCTCAATATTTACTCATCCTTGACTTTCTTATTTTTAATGAACACAAAAGAAGATATTTTGAAACATGTTGAAAATCGGCAACCATAGCCTTTTTATAGTATTTATTTTATGGAAGTCAATGGTTACTGCAGTTTCTTCAAATTATCTTATTTTGTGTCCAGTACAGGAAAAAAATCATAAAGGTTTGAATAGGCATGAATAAATAGTGAGTAAATTTGGTCTGAAATAAGGTCTGAAATATGAGCTCTAACAGTTGAAGTCAGAATTATTAGCCCCCCTTTGAATTTTTGTTCTTTTTTAATTATTTCCCAAACGATGGTTAACAGAGCAAGGACATTTTCACAGTATGTCTGATAATATTTTTTCTTCTGGAGAAAGTCTTATTTGTTTTATTTTGGCAAGAATAAAAGCAGTTATTATTTTTTTAAACACCATTTTAAGGACAATGTTATTAGCCCCTTTAAGCTATTTTTTTCCCGATTGTCTACAGAACAAACCATCGTTATGCAATCACTTGCCTAATTACCCTAACCTGCCAAATTAACCTAGTTAAGCTTTTAAATGTCACTTTAAGCTGTATAAAAGTGTTGTGATATTATATCGAGTCAAATATTATTTACTGTCATCATGGCAAAGATAAAATAAATAAGTTATTAGAGATGAGTTATTAACACTTATTAAATCTTAATAAAACTATTAAAACTTATTATGTTAAGAAATATGTTGAAAAAAAATCTCTGCCTACATTTTTTTATTTAAATTGTAAATGTGATTTGTTGGGTGTCATACATACAAACACATCCTGTTGTTGACAGTGTCTCAGACAAATACAGACCAAATAAACAAATAGCCTGTGTTTTAGCTTCATTAAAATTAATAAACACTAAAGTGAATCATGTGTATTTATTTAAAGCAGATTTTTCAAGATTTACTTAGCGAAATGTAGATCCTGAAATAATCCTCATAAATGTGAATTACATGCTGAGTTTATAAAGAAATACGGACATCCAGGATTGCATGAATGATGATGATGGACTGTTTTCTGACATGCTTAAAGACAAGTTTAGAAACTGAATCTAAAATTGGTCAAATTATTGACAGCAGCGCTTAGATTTAGTTTCTTGTTCTTATCATGTTTTAGCTTTTACTGTCACATATTTCAGACCAGTTCTTTAAAGAATTAGCACAAGAGACCTTAATTAATTTAAAATATTTTGTTAATGGCATCGCAAGAAAAAATTTACTTTACGTTTTCACAGCAATGAATGAAGCTCTTTTGGTTCCACAAGGAACATGAAAATCTGAGAGCCTGGTCAGTACTTGGATGGTAGACCACATGGGAAAACTAGGTTGCTGTTGGAAGTGTTTTTAGTGTGGCCAGCAGAGGCGCTCAACCTGTGGTCTGTGTGAGTCCTAATGCCCCAGTATAGTGAAGGGGACACTATACTGTCAGTGAGTGCCTTCTTTTGGATGAGACATTAAACTAAAGTCTGGTGGCGTTTTCCTGTGGCTGCTGACGTATCATCCAAGTGGATGCTGCACACGGGTGGTGGTGTGGAGAGACCCCCCTCATGATTGTGAAGAGCTTTGGTTGTATGGCCATACATGATAAATGCTCTATAAAAACACACTACATTACATTACATTGTAGCTAAAGTTCTACAAAGAACCATTATTTCATAGTGCAAAGAACATTTTCTCATTTAAAAGAATCAACTTAATGCACTAAAAGAATATTTGTGTATTTAAAAATGTTCATACATGCTTAAAGGACCACCTTTATAGTAAATAGACTTATTTTACTGAGTTAAAAAGTTGTGTTTTACCCATTTTTTATCCAATCAGTGGATCTCAGAGGCTGGTAGGAGCACTTTTAGCTTAGCTTGGATTAGATCATTAAATCGGCTTAGTCCAGGGGTGCCCAAACTCTGTCCTTGAGGGCCGGTGTCCTGCATAGCTCTATCTTCCTTCAACACACCTGCCTGTGTTTCTAGTATACCTAGATTAAGCTTGATTAGCTGGTTCTGGTGTGTCTAATTGGGGTTGGAACTAAAATACACAGGACACTGGTCCTCCAGGACCGAGTTTGGACATTCCTGGATTAGACCATTAGCATCTCGCTCAAAAACAACTAAAGATTTTATTTTTCTATTTGAATCTTGACTCTACTGTCGTTAACACCCGTTTCAAATGTTAACACTCAATTGAATGGGCATTATCGGTGGTTATCAGCTGATATATATGGGTCAGTAGGGGCCTTCTGCACCAACTGTTAGGCTCAGAATGCTGTTATCATCCATCCAAATAATTAATCAGCTAGTAGCGAAGACTCCAGATCCAGATCTGTTTTTACATTACTGTGACGGTTGGGTTTAGAGTTGGGGTAGGGGTAGATGTTAATAAAATACAATTAATGAGACATTTATTAAATACTATAAATAATTTGCGTTAACTTCCAGCCACAGCCGTATCTGATCTATAGCTGATTAACCATGTGAATGGATGATAACAGTCTTCAGAGCCCACAAATATGCGCAGAAGCCCAATACTGGCCCATATCAGCTGATAAGCACTGATAACGCCCATTTAATTGAGTGATAATAAAAAGATGATATTTTCTAGATTGATGTGGCTAGGAACATTTCATTCTGGCATAATAATCAAGAAAATTGCTCACTGGGCAATAAGTCTTCATGATGGTTATGTGGATGGAAGTGAGCTGATTTTCAGGTGCTGCATAATCTTCATAAATCATCATTGACCTGCTACAGCAAATGTTTTTGATTATAACACCAGAATGAAAGTATAGTTCCGAGACTTATCAACCTAGAAAGTAGCAACTTTTCATTTCTTTTGGTCAACTAGAAGAGTCAAGCTATAAATGAGAAAATCTTCTAATCTCTTTGGTCAATTTTGAGCGAGATGCTAACGGTCTAATCCAATTCAATGATTTATGCTAAGCTAAAGCTAAAAGTCCGTTACCCAGACCTGGAAATCAGCTGAATTGATTCAAAAATTGTAAAACTCAACTGTTTAATTGATTGATCATTTCTTTTTCCAACAAAAAAAGCAGAGTGTTTCTAAATGAAACCATTAATGCAAATAAAGAACTTTTATTTTTATAAACACAGTAACACTTGCCTTTAGGATATTAAATCATGTTTAATAAAATATATGACAAAAACAAAAGGATAGTTTGAGCTTTATTAGTCATAATCTGTGCCCTCTGTACACTGTTTCTGTACCTTTTTCATTCCTAAAACAGTAAAACTAGAATAACAACAAAGCTGACTAAACATAACATTCTTTAAGCTATCTAAATAAGTTCGGTTTTAGGTTAATTTAACACCAACATAAGAACAGTAAAAGTCTTTAATTGTCTTTAACAAAATCAGTCATTCAGGGTGTAACAAAATCTTTAACCACAATGAGCAAAAGAGGGAAGTGAGAGAAACATGAAAGGCCAAAACTATATGGTTCAACTTCAGTGAGTTTAAAATAGGTTAAAAATGCTTTTTTCATCTAAATATATGTAGCAACTTTGTTCTAACCATCAATATGGTGTCTTCCTAGCCCAGTCAATCTGCATTCTAGATAAAATAATGTGTCTGAATTCCCCCTGCCGCCTCACAGCCACTACAAATAAATGTGTGACAGAAACCAAACATGATGTGGTTGAAGGTGATAAGAAGTCAGATAAACATCTGCGGTTCTACTGTGTAAAAGTGTAATACAGTAGTTCCTCTGTTCGAACTTTGCTTTGCAAATGAACTAAACACTCTTACTTCTGTGTGTGCCATGCAGGGGGAAACCATATCTGCTGGGTTGGCGTTTGGCAGTTTTGGGTATTTCATATGCATTAATGTCTTTGCGACTGTTTGGTGAACCTTTGCATGTGACGAGGATACAGCGAAATGTCGATTTCCTATAGACACGCATATGTCAGAGCTTATAAAAGGTAAAAGGACTGACATCATTCTGGCAGGCCCCCGGTGATGTCAGAAAACACAACGCACTCTATAAAGTGCAAAGACAGTCATTAGGTGTTAGAAAATTGACTCGGCGAGGGCATAAATTTCCTCAAATGCATACATTATGAAGAAAATGAAACATTTCTGAGAGACTCAAAGGCTAAATTTAGGGAATCTCAATTTTGGGGCAGTTTTGTATTTTCAGCTCGCTGCCTGGTCTGCTTTAAATAGCTGCAGGAGATTATGAGGAAGTCAGGCGGCTGAGACTCTCCCCTGTGATGCCCCTTAATATTGTGATGCCCACGTCCTGAAAGCACCCAAAGGCACAGAGGTGCTTAAAGGCTATTTGACTAAATGCTAAATATATTTGTTTCTGTCACTTCGAACACATGCATGTTAAGGAAGACCTGTTCTGAAAAGACAGTTCTTGTGCCCTGCTGATAATTTCTAGAAAGCCAGAATTGGTTTGTTCCCTTATTTAACTGGTCGTTGCAGATGAAAGTCCCCAGAGAAGCCAGTCACTTCTTTACTCTTTCAAACGGGTCACAAGATGCTGGACATTCCTCTTCACACCTTTACCTCTTGTGACCTTAAACTCTTTCTGCCAATAATTGGGTTATTAAAGGGGTAGTTCACCCAAAACTGACAATTCTGTCATCATTTACTCAGCCTTCGATTGACACAAAAAGATTTCTTTGAATAATCTTGAAAGCCACTAACCATTGACTTCCACTGTATTTGTTTTTCCTACTGTGGGAGTCAATAGCTGTGTTTCCATTCAAAAATGCCAAATATATTTAAGGACAAAGCTGATAATATTGCGTAAAACATCTGCAAATGAAGCATTGTCTTCATCCGATGAGTCAAAGAGAACAAAAAATGTCACTTCTTGAACAACTGGCGGCAAATATCAAAAAGAAAAATGTAACTTGCTGTGGTAGGAAAAGCCTACAGTTATTCCTGTGCCAAAAAAACAGAAGCCACAGAAGATAGAGGACTTTAGACCTGTGGCACTTACATCTTTAGTTATGAAAAGTTTTGAAAGGATAGTTAAGAGGAAAATAACGCAAAAGCCTCAGAGTGTTCTAGATCCCTTTCAGTTTGCGTATAGGCCTATGAGAGGGGTGGAGGATGCAGTAGGGACTCTGCTGCACTTAGTTCTTAAGCATCTTGATAAGCCTAAAACATTGGCCAAGTTACTTTTTATTGACTTTTCATCTGCATTCAATACCAATCAGCCACATATTGTAGTTGAGAAGCTTATTAATGAATTTGAGTTGGATCGAATGCTTGCAGGTTGGATTTTAGACCTTCTTGTCCAGAGGACACAGAGGGTTAAGGTAAATAATTGTTTCTCTGAATGGTTGGTATCATCTACATGGTCACCTCAAGGTTGTGTCCTTTCTCCTGTACTATTTATTTTGTACACAAATAGTTGTAGGAGTATTTTTAGTTATAGGTATATTTTAAAATTTGCTGACGATTCTGTAATTATTAGTTTGTTAAGTGAGGAAGACTCCATGCACAGTCCTCATTTCTTTCATTTTCCTGTCGACTTAGTCCCTTTATTAATCTGGGGTCGACACAGTGGAATGAACCGCCAACTTATCCAGCAAGTTTTTTTACACAGCGGATGCCCTTCCAGCTGCAACCCATCTCTGGAAAACGTCCACACACACATTCACACACACACTTATACACTATGGACAATTTAGCCAACCCAATTCACCTGTATCGCACGTCTTTGGACTGTGGGGGAAACCGGAGCACCCGGAGGAAACCCACGCGAACGCAGGTAGAGTATGCAAACTTCACACAGAAACGCCAACTGAGCCGAGGCTCGACCCAGCGACCTTCTTGCTGTGAGGCGACAGCACTACCTACTGCACCACTGCTTCTCCACGCACAGTCCTGTAATTGATTATTTTTCCAGCTGGTGTCAGGAGGCTTTCTAACAAGTGAATGTTCTTAAGACTAAAGAGATGATCATTGATTTTAATCGTAAGAGGAGACTGATTAAGGGTAAGCAAACTAGTATTAATGGAGAGGATGTTGAGAGTGTTGAGTGTTGTATCTGGGAACTGTTTTAGATAACAAATTGTCCTTTTCTGCTAATACTAATATGTTGTGTAAGAAGGGGCAACAAAGATTATACTGTTTACAGAAATTGAGATCTTTTGGTATAGATAAATCACTCATGTGCATGTTTTACAGTTCATACATTCAATCACTGTTATCCTTTTCTGTGCTTTGTTGGTTCAATTCTCTAAGTGTGAAAAAAGGAGTTGTTAGGAGAAAATTGTGAACCTAGGAGGAAGAATAACAGGGAGAAAACAGATGACCATGGCTCAGTTATACCAAAGACAAATTTTGAGTAAAGCTCAGAATATTCTGTCAGATGATTCCCATCCTATGCACTGCGAGTTTTATCTGCTCCCTTCTGGTATTCGATACAGAACTCCTATTAGTAAAACAAATCGGTTCAAACTTTCATTTATCCCCTCAGCTGTAAAGTTTTTTTTAATTTAAGGTAGAATTTGTATTGTATGATGTACTTTGTGTATTATGTATGACATGCTTGTATGCTGCAACCAAACTGCCTTCGGGAAATGAATAAAAACTGACTGACATTGTGGGGAGTTTTTTCTTATTAAATAAATGAAACACAATGATTGTGCGGTGGCTTTTGGAGGAGAAAGGTGCTCAAGTCAGTTCTGGAGGTGTTAATAATATAGTAATAATAATACTATTAATAATAATACCGAACCACTGTGATGATGGACTTTGGCTGGGGGATTTTACTATGACCAAAACTGACTGACTGACCGATGTCCCCACCCTCCCCCTTCCCTAAACCCAACCAATAGTTTTTTAAAAAGCACAGATTGACCCACCCACCCTCTTACCTAAACCTAACAGCAGTGTTTTGAAAAGCAATCCTAATGTTTTACCACGTTTTCAGGTTTTACTACATTCTCACCCTGTTATTTACTTGATTATTTTATTTTTTGGTGTCTGTTTTTGTGTTACTCGCTTTCTGGAATCGTTCTTCACCGGACTTGAACTCTGTCGTCGCTGTCAACTCCACTCTGCATCTCAAGTTCGCAGACGTATATACGTGTCGAGCTACGATACAAACAGGTAACAGTGGGAAAGTCGTCCACATCCAGGTAAGCAGTCATCTGGTAAGCTCAAAAAGGAACGGCATCATACCGCCCCATTAGTATTTGTTTTAAAGATGAAATGCAGCTTGGAGTAAAGTGGAAGTGGAAGTGGAGATACGTTGGAAACACGGCACTAGAACTTTTTGAACAAAGCAAAACAAATTTATTATTCTATGGTGGTGTTACAGCAGCATGGTACTGGTAACGCTCTACAATCTCTCACAGATCTCACTTCACCTGTTTTTTCTTATTTTTGTCTGCTTTCACCCAGCAGTGCCCCTTGTATACAATCAATCACAGGCATTTGTACAGAACACACACAATTATACAGCTGAACTTGAAAAATAATTACAGCAACAGTACCATTCAGCATCATGAACAAAAATAATGCACTTTCTCTTTAATTAATTCTTATTTTGGTGAACAAACACCACAATATGCAGCGCCATTGATGTGATCCAAGACTTGTGAAGAAATGATACCAAGGTATCCATAATCTTGGACCAGGTCGTATCCTGAGCTGATGCTGTGGCGGTCATGGAAAAGTGGAGAGCATGAGACTGATTCCTGAAAGACCACAGTAACAGACGAGTCTTTGCATTGATCCCGTGGGCCAGCCTGAATACCTGCAGGTGACCTCTCCCACTTGCAGCTTCTCCACGCTGGACGTCCAGTGTTCTCCAAGCTCCAGCACCTAGACTGCAGCTCTGCACAGGAAGTTTGGCCAGAGGAGAAATGGTTGTGTCCAACTGAGCCTGGTTTCTCTCAAGGTTTTTTCCTTCACTTTCGCCAATTGGTAAAGTTTTGTTCCTTGCCACTGTTGCCACTGGCTTGCTTGGTTTGGGACTTGTAGAGCTGCGCATTCTCAGTTTGGACTTTCAGCAGTGAAAATGAAACCACACTGAACTGAACTAAACTGAACTTCAACTCTGAAAACTGACACAGTTTCAATTTACTAGAACTTCAATATTAAGCTGCCTTGACACAATCTACATTGTAAAAGCGCTAGAGCGCTGGAGGATGAATGGAACCAGGTTCACAAGGTTCACAAACACTAGATAAAGCCAGGAGGGAATCACACTAGGAATGAGAGAGACGAGGAACACTGGAGATAACAGGGAAACAGGACAGGTAAATAATACTCTGAAATAGCTAGATAGAACTAACCATGAGCATTTGTCCTTCCATCAATCGACAAGACCGGTGTTCTGACCATTTTTCCTACCTTGTCAGATTGTCCTACCTCCTATTCAAAAAGTAAGTAGTACATTTTGATGACGCAACATGCTACCCATCAGATTTTGCTACCAGTTTAAATTTTAATGTGGAGTAGTGTGATATGAAGCTGTAGTATCGTCCTAACCTTCCTAATCCCTAACCCCAACTTTAGAACCATTCAAATAGAATGTTGGTAGCCTAATCTGAGAGGTAGGATAAAATGCAACCCGGGCTCATTGTGGAAACGTAGTCCCGCGGACGTTTCTGGAGACCGCGTAATACGTCCCGGCGGGTACGTACGACTGCAGTTTTTGTTTTTGCGAATCCGCGAGAGGCCGCCGTTGTGCGATTTTTCTCATCTCGAACGTCTCTCGTGAGCACTGTTCGCGTCCGCGCTGTTCTCGCATCAACCCGCCAGAGGCCGCTGGCCGACTGACCGGATGATTGACTGCGCGACCGGCCAATCGGCTGACCGCCCTCCTCTTTCCCTCTACCCAACCAATTTTACCGATTGACCCGCCCGCCCACTCGCTTCCCTGAACCCGAGCAACGGTTTACAAAAGCCGTCAAAAAAAATAAAAGCCCTGATTTTTTTTTATTCCACCGCGTTTTCGGATTTCGCCGCGTTCTTGCCCTGTCACGAAACTCGTTCACTTAAATTTTGGGATTCTGTTTTTGTCTTACCTGATTGCTGGAACTGCTCTCCCCCGGACTCGAAACCGATCGCCGTGGTCGACTCCTCCTCTCTGCGTCTCGAGCCTGCCGACGTTACACGGTGAGCTGAGTGGACAAACTGGTTGCAGCGGGAAAGCCCTCCACAAGGAGGTAAGCGGTCAGCCGGCGAGCGCGAAAAGGGAACAGCGTCACGCAACGCCCCGCAGCGTTCGCTTGAAAAAAAATAAATGCAGCAGTACGTACCTCCCGGGACGTATTCCGCTGTCTCCAGAAACCTCCGCGGGACTACGTTTTCAGAATGAGCTTGGGTTGATAAAATGTCAGGACACCGGACACTGAGTGAACTGAAGTGCTGGGTTATATGGGGCTGGAGTGAGTGGCCGGGGATGACGTGTGGGACTAATCCAAACTGTGAGTGGGGAGAACCTGGCCTGGCTGTCACAAATTTATTCTATAGTTAAGCGCATACATTCAATGCGCAACTTGCCTTTCCAATAAGCCCTGATTTCATGCTATATTCCAAAATGTGCAATACAATATGTGTGAAAACATGGTTACCAGTTTCTGACATTTTTCAACAGAAAAAGCAAACTCTATCCCTTTAATAAATAGTCGAAACTATAAAATCAGTGCACTACATTATGAGTATCTACAGTTTAATTTATGTTTATGTCTATAGCGCTTTTACAATGTAGATTATGCCAAAGCAACTTAACACTGTAAATTAAAACTGTCAATCCAGTTTTCAGAGCTGAAGTTTAGTTTAGTTCAGTTCAGTGTGGTTTAAATTTCACTGCTAGTCCAAACACTGAAGAGCAAAGCCATCGATGGGCAGCTCTACAAGTCCCAAACCAAGCAAGTCAGTGGCGACAGTAACGGGGAACAAACTTCACCAATTGATGAAAGTGAAGGGAAAAATCTCGAGAGAACCCAGGTTCAGTTGGACACGACCATTTCTCCTCTGGCCAAACTTCCTGTGCAAAGCTGCAGTGTAGGCGCTGGAAGCTGGAGAACGCTGGACGTCTATCCTAGAGAAGCTTCAGGTGTGAGTAAGTCACCGGCGAGTGTTCAGGCTGGCCCACGAGATCAATGCGAAAACTCGTCTGTCACTGTTGTCTTTCAGGAATCAGTCTCATGCTCTCCGCTCAGTGCCTACGGAAAACCATCATACCCTGTGAAAACCTATAGTTTTATTCACATTACATCCTACTTTTAAAAGACCTTCGGGATAAAGTTGTAGAAAGGCACAGGTTAAGAGAAGGCTATAAAAACTTTTGAAAGGCAGGATAAAGTTATTTGGATTGGGACTTAATTTAAGGCTGAATGACAAATAAAGTAGTTATTTCAAAGAGGTATGATGATTTTTGACCTTGTTTGGCCACACAAGAAGTTTAAACTGAGCATCAGAATGGAAAAAGGAAAGGTGATGTATGTGACTTTAAACATGGCAGCTTTCTTGGTTTCACAAACTGATGATCTGCTTCGAGTTTCTAAAGAATGCTCAAAATAAAGAGAGAAATTGTCCTTTGGTGGCATTTAATGGGTAAAAATACTTTGTTGATACCAGAGGTCAGGGGGGAATGGTTAAGCTGATAAAAACACAGGAGTAAAAAGTCTACAGCTGTCACTGAATGCACAAAAACATCCAATTTAAAGCAGATTATCAACTACAACAGAAAATTATTGAGGTAAAGTTCTATATTCGCACATTTGTTCATTTTAACGGTCCCTATATTGTTTACTATGCTAACTTGAATATTCGAGCTAAAATCACATTTAATTATGACTTCAAAACATTATCAGCATTTTAATTGACTGTGAACAATGTTATATTTAGATAGTCATTGGCTGACAAAATAATTTCCCTATTTAGAATTTGCAAATAATCAAATGAAATTATTTTATTAAGGAGAAAGTCTGATTGTGCGAATATAAAACCAACGTTACCTAAGCTTGAATAATAATTGACTACAATCTCGTATTAAAACCAAGTCATTAATAAAAAGTGGGAAGAAAAAAAGAGATATATCGCTTGAAAAGGCCAGAGCAAATTGCTGTTTTCATGAATATCGATAAAGTTTGTTGAAAACCGGAAGTGTGGCGTCACAAAATGGCGGCCTCCATGTGGATGTAAAATCAACGTGAGTTTGCTCATGTTTTCAAGTCTGATAAAAATCTTTCAGTAACTATAATCAATTTAACTATTTTGGGAGCTCGTGTAAGGTAAGAAATCCCTTATAATCGTTAGATTAAAATATACGGTTTCGTGAAAAAGTTCAACTTGTCACTTTAAAGTGTGTATTGCTGATGGTAACGTTAGTGTACGTTGTAAAAACATATTAACACATAAACGATTTGTTTAGCATATATATCATCTTACAGACTTTGTGGAAACGTTTTACGCGCCCAAATAAATGTATCGGAAAGTAAAGCGTATTTACGTTTGCACGTGTTTAGCAAATGAGCTCTGATAGTGAATTATTTGTTTTGGGTTTATTTTCCCATTTATTATTCATTAAAATCGAGGTAAAGTTGGTTTTATATTCGCACATTCGTTCAGTCACAACTTGTGACATGCTCCCTGTATTGTTTATCATGGTACTTTGAATATTAGGTTGAAAATCTCATGCAAGTATGATTTGAAAACAACATTAACACCATTAACTGACTGAACAGTGTTGTACTTTGATAGTCGCTGGCTGCTTGTATGATTTCCCCATATAGATTATGCAAAGAATACTTTTCTGAAATTAAATAAAAAATGAGAAAGTCTTAACGTGCAAATATAAAGGCAACTTTACCTCAATCTCACTAAACAGGTAGTGACTAAAAACTTGAATGTACCTTGGCAGAAGTGTTCAAATGTTTTCTTATGGCGGGCCAAAAAGTGAACTTGATTTAGGGCTGTGGGACGAAGGTAAAAATATCAAACTGTATTACATTAAAGTTTCCATGATTAATTTCCTTATTTATTTCATAATATTTAAAAGTAACTACAAAACACTGCTTTAAATTTAATTATCTAATGCAGTAAGTAGTAAAAAAAAAAGCCTGCGTACCACTTGTGGTACATGTACCACAGTTTGAGAACCACTGGTCTAAATGATAAAAAATATACGTTAATTAAAACACAGTGTTCAATAAGGGTTAAGTCATTTTTCTCACTTTATCATGGGCTGACAGTAAAGATCATCTCGCTGCACTGGTTAGAGATTCCCAAACTTTTTTATTGAGGTAAAATTCTTTTCTGTTTGCACTTTTGTTTAGTGACAACTTCTGACATGCTCCTTATATCGTACTTTGAATATGCTGTAGGAAATCTCAAGCAAGTGTGACTTGAAAACAACATTAGCACTATTTAATTGACTGAACAACGTACTTTGATAGTCATCGGCTGCTTATATGATTTCCCTATTTACATTATGCAAATAATACTTTTCTGAAATTATAATATTGAAGGGGAGAAAGTCTGAATGTGTGAATATAAAACCAACTTCAATCCTAAACTGCTGTGGTTTTATCTATTCAGGTCCTCAGTGTGAAGCTGCTGTCGGCTGAGATTCAGTGTTTATATCTGCGATGGCTTCGTTCA
Source organism: Danio rerio (assembly GCF_052040795.2). Taxonomy (NCBI): domain Eukaryota; kingdom Metazoa; phylum Chordata; class Actinopteri; order Cypriniformes; family Danionidae; genus Danio; species Danio rerio. Next base: position 8,234,878 of record NC_141038.1, on the reverse strand, counting down.
AACCCACCAAAGTCCTGAGCTATCCTAAACTAGGAGAGAAAGTGACAGAAGAAACACTGTACTGGAAAAACTACAAGGTTTGATGTGTGCCCGACAACTTGTTTTCATAATGAATGTGTATATCTTGGGTGTTTTGAAAGGACAACTTCTTTTTTAATTCTTTCTGTACACTGGTTTTGATGTCAGTCTGTTTTTTTTAAAGCCTCCTGTACAGATTAAAGAGTTTGGCGCTGTATCAAAGATCGACTTCTCTCCTCTTCCACCTCACAATTATGCCGTCACGGCCTCCACCAGAGTAAGTACAACCTCTCTCCAGTACATGCATTCATTTTCTTGTCGGCTTCGTCCCTTTATTAATCCGGGGTCGCCGCAGTGGAATGAACCGCCAACTTATCCAGCAGGTTTTTTTACGCAGCGGATGTCCTTCCAGCCGCAACCCATCTCTGGGAAACATCCACACACACACACTCACACTACGGACAATTAAGCCTACCCAATTCACCTTTACCGCATGTCTTTGGACTGTGGGGGAAACCGGAGCACCCGGAGGAAACCCACGCGAAGGCAGGGAGAACATGCAAACTCCACACAGAAATGCCATCTGAGCCGAGGCTCGAACCAGCGACCCAGCAACCTTCTTGCTGTGAGGCGACAGCACTACCTACTGCGCCACTACGTCCCCCTCTCTCTAGTACAATACAATATTAATTTTGAAGCACATTTAAAAAAAAAAAATGAACTTGACCAAAGCACTGCAAATAGTAGTAAAGGACAGAAAATGAGACAATAACAGGTAAGAAGTAAACAAGACTATCAAATAAATCAGAAAAAGCAATAAAAATAGCAATCATGGAGTATTAAAAGCGAGAGAAAATAAAAGCAGCGTTTTATTCCTCTCAATTACATATGTCTTTCACATTTGTGCATTTTTTCCTGAATGTGACCGAATTTCACAAGCTGTTAATAAGAAGTCATTATGTCAGCTAAGTATTTGTTAAATCACCTTGAATTAAGCTTTTTAAAACTCACTAAATGAAATTCAAATAATTTAGTTATATGTTTAATATTGTGTGTAATAAATCACAATTTGAAATTGTAAAATAAATATAAAAACATGTAAAATATGTCATTTGAATATATTAAACATGCATAAATATTTTATATTTTATTTTCCATATGTGTGGTTCAAATTAATGTTTTTTTATGGGGAATGGTTAATTTGCAATGTATGAAAATTGAATTTGGTCTTATTTAATATCATTTGGGTAATGAGATGTATGGTAATTAGAGCCATGAATGTACTTGATTGACATCAAAAAATGTTACTGTTAAAACGATTAACACTATTTTTATTTCCTAAAGTCACATTTTTTTTAACTTGCACATATTTGGGTTAAGGTTTGTTTAAACTTTATTGTCGGTTTTGCATGGCACAGAAAGAAAATTGGTAAAATACATATAAAAATACATTCATTCATTTTCTTTTCGGCTTAGTCCCTTTATTAATCCGGTGTTGCCACAGCGGAATTAACCGCCAACTTATGCAGCACGTTTTTATGCAGCGGATGCCCTTCCAGCCGCAACCCATCTCTGGGAAACATCCACACACACACACACACACACACACACACACACACACAACACTCATACACTACGGACAATTTAGCCTACCCAATTCACCTGTACCGCATGTCTTTGGACTGTGGGAGAAACCGGAGCACCCGGAGGAAACCCACGCGAATGCAGGGACAACATGCAAACTCCACAGAGAATTGGCAACTGAGCCGAGGCTCAAACCAGCGACCTTCTTGCTGTAAGGCAACAGCACTACCTACTGCACCACTGCATCGCCCGATACAAAAATACAACAATGACATAATAGCAACACTCATCAAGACAACCACATGAATTAAAAACCTAAAAACAAATTAGCCCCATACATATTAGTGCAGCTCTTTCCTAACAACCGCACCATTCACATTAAACAGTGATCCGATTTAATAAAACACATGCAATTGGGATAAATTACTTTTTATAAGCAGTTTTTAGCCTGCGTCCTAATAGCACATTTCAAAAGCTGAGTGTATGGGATGTGTGTTATCTTTAAAAATGCCAATTGCTGTTTTTTCCATGAAGGAGTCAAAAAAAATTCAGCAGCGAATGCTGTTTATGACCAGTTGTTTTATTTGCCTGATTGATTATTTGCTATAATTTCTTTTTCGGCTCAATTGTTGTGTTCCCAAACCATGACACATATGTGAGAACGCTCTCTATTAATGATCTATATGCCATTGTTCAAAGTCTGTGTACTAATATTAAAACTTCTCAACTTGTGGAGGAGACTGAGGTGCTGACTTGCCTTTTCATAAACAGCCTCTACATTTCTATCAAAATTCAGTTTATTGTCAATAATTGTCCCTAAACACCTAAAATTTGAGACTTGCTCTACTATTTTTCCATTTATGATGACTGATTTATAAAATCTAGTATCTAAATTTAGAGATCCCTGTTTAGCAATCCCTGTATTCTGTGAATTGAAAACATAGCGGTGATGTTATTTGTGTGATGCTGCTTTTGCACATTAAGAATGCTGATGCTGAATGCTGCTGTTGTCATGTTTTATATCAGGTCCACATATATGGACTTCACTCTCAAGAGCCCATTCGAAACTTCACGCGGTTCCATGATACGGCATATGGTGGGAGTTTCAGAGGAGATGGAAAACTTTTAGTGGCAGGAAGTGAGGAGGGACTGATCCGACTGTTCGACATCGGGGGTCGAGTGTCTCTCAGACAGTTCAAAGGACACTCCAAGTATGTATTGTCAACAGTATCCATAATGAAATAATTGAAATTGTGAATGTTTGTGGTATGAATAGGTCTGTTATCATGGAATACTTGGAGATGACCTCTGTTATTTTTTGCCATTGCAATATATATTTACAAATTCACATATTATGTTAAAGCCATTTTAAAATGACATTTACATTCTACCTCACTGGTTTAAGTTTAAAACTGGACGTTTGCCTAACAGGATATTTAATTTTGTATACAGTGCATTCGGAAAGTATTCAAGGTGCTTCAGTTTTTCCACATTTTTTTATGTTACAGCCTTATTCCAAAGTGGATTAAATTAATTTATTTCCTCAAATTTCTACACACAATACCCCATAATGACAGTGTGAAGAAAGATTTGTTGAAATTGTTGCAAATTTATTAAAAATAAAAAACCTGAAAAATCGCATGCACATCAGTATTCACAGCCTTTACCGTGAAGCTCTAAATTGAGCTCAGGTAATTCTGTTTCCACTGATCATTCTGGAGATGTTTCAGCAGCTTCATTGGAGTTCATCTGTGGTCAATTCAGTTGATTGGACATGATTTGAAAAGGCATACACCTGTCTATATAAGGTCCCAGGGTTGACAATGCATGTCAAAGCAAAAACCAAGCATGAAGACAAAGGAATTGTCTGTAGACCTCCGAGACAGGATTGTCTTGAAGCACAAGGATGGGGAAGACTACAAAAAAAATTTCTGCTCCTCTGAAAGTTCTAATGAGCACAGCAGCCTCCATCATCCATCAGTGGAAGATGTTTGGAACCGCCAGGAAGCTTCCTAGAGCTGGCCGGCCATCTAAGCTGAGTGATTGAGGGAGAAGGACATTAGTCAGGGAGGTGATCAATAACCCTATGATCACTCTGCCTGAGCTCATAATCATAAAATGATCTCAAAATGACAATAATATCTCTTATCGCAACAATTTCTGTGACAATATATCGCCCAACAAAAAATCCTTAGACTAGTACACACACATAAATAATAAATAAATTAATAAATAAATAAATAAATAAATATAGTTTTTTGTACACATATACACGCACACACTAGTTAGGCTAGTAGTTTCTCTAATACTGAAATTATAATTATATTATACTAAATATAATAAATATAATATATAATTATATTATACTACAACTATATAAATTATTATTAGAGTGCTACTTGGCATAATAAAATGCTACATGGATCAAAAGGATGAAAACATATTTGTTCATATTATATTTTACTCCTTTATTGATATAATTATTTTATTAATTTGTTATTTATTTATATTATTTATTATTAATTATGTTTATTTACCATTATATTTTATATATTCGTTCATTCCCAGCTGGCTCTGTGTAAATTGAACAACAGTTACTGGCCTGACTAGACCCGGTGTAAAACTCTTTAACATTGAGTCATGCAAATGAAGAAATTAAACATGCAATAAAAGTGATCATTTTAATTAATGCAGTTTTTTTTTTTTTTTTTTGAGTGTCAATATTTTAAAAGTAAAAAAAACAATGTACTGTGGAATTATATTTTGAATGACCTGAATCTCTATTAAATCTCGGTTTTCTCCCTGATCTGCAGAGCGGTGCATGCCACCTCGTTCCTGTCTGATGGTTTTCGTGTGCTGTCGGGTTCAGATGACCTGACGTGTCGTGTGTGGGACGTCGCCAGTGCCGTTGAGCTCAGTTCAATCACAGAACACACTGATTATATCAGAGCCATTGCTCCCAGCAAACTCAACCCAGACGTGTTTGTCACTGGTAACGGCCTTTCATTTACATCTTCTGCATTCAGTTTCAGCCAGATCTGTATGGTTTAGTATTTACAATAATAAAATTAACATGTGCAAAATATAGACACAAGCTAGGATATTGTTAGTTTTGTTTATTAATAAGAGCATGATAGTAATAATTAGCTAGTACATATACTCGCATATACTATGAATTTATTACTTTAATAGTTACTTAAAATAATAATGTTACAAAATGTTTAGTTTCAAATGAATGCTGCAGTTTTTATTAATAGGTCAGAGTTATTTCATCAAATATTGATTACTTAACATTGAAGGTAAGAAACTGTGTCATGTTGTCTAGAAATTAATATAAGCTTGTCTAAAAGCTTTTCGTTTATGCAAAAAATCTCTAAATAATAACATTTTAATAAACATTTAGTAAAGGTTATGTATCATGGCCAGTATATGATTGGCTCAGGTAATAGGGCATTTATATGTGTATCAGTGTGTTTTTTGACACTTAAAATGTCTTAATGCACAACACACTCAGGAAATGATTCACATAATTACCAGGCGATGAATATGAGTTTTATTCACAAGTCAAAATTTTTTTATTTAGGAATTGAGATCATGTTTGATTAATCGTGGTTCTCATTCTATTCATTTTGTAAACGTGCTTGATTATTTCTATTTTTCAATCGCTTTACATTTATGGATCATCATATATTTGGTGTTATGCGTTGATTTTCCCTGTACAGTTAATGTATGTACAGTTGGTGATGTTTATGTCGATGTGCACAGTTGTTGATGTTGGTCTCTGTTGCAGGTTCGTATGACCACACAGTGAAAATGTTCGACGTGCGCTCTGGAAACAGTGTGATGACAATGCAGCATGGTCAGCCTGTGGAGTGTGTGCTGCTGTACCCGTCTGAGGCTCTGCTGGTGTCCACAGGTGAAAAACACTCACTTTTTATCCAAACATGCAAATTAGATTTATGAACAAAACTGAAATATCACATAAAACATTTGGGAATGAAGCAGCATATCCATCTAATGAGTCAAAGAGAACAAAACATTCGTTTCCTGATAGACTCCTGCCAAATATTTATATAAAAAACTTGCTGCGGTAGTAGGAGAAGCCACCGCCTTTTTTCTTATATAATAAATGACTTTTAGAGGCGTAAGCCGCTCTTTGGGAGCACAGACGTTCAAGACAATCCTGGAGGTAGTAGTAATATAATAATAATAATTATAAAACTGAACCACTTTGATGATAGACTTTGGCTGAGGGATTTAAAGGGCCATGAAACCCCCTCGTTTCAGCAGGGTGTTTTCACACCTCTACTTTGGAAAAAGTCAGAAAAGTGGGCGTGTCCAGCTCTGTTTAGGGGGGAGTGTCGGAGGAAGAAAAGAGGCTTGGTGTGGGAGTGTCTATTTGGACGCGCTGGATTTCAGAGTCAAAACACACACACACACACACACACACACAGACACACACACACACACACACACACACAGGGGAGAAAGGGACTGTGTTTACATGGACATCTGTAGTCGAATTATTTGCCAAATTATTAAATGGTGGAGTTTAACTGCAGTTTGGCTCTTTCATTCAGGGAATTCATTCACGTCCCTCGCGACAAACGAGATATTTGATTCGAGGAACTGCTCTAAGTGTGTATTTTTCATGCAATGTTTGATACCGCACGGCGAATGAGAGAAAAAAAAAACTCCATTTCCAGCAAACTCAGATGCCGCGTGTGTTATTCCGGTCACAAAATCCAACACGAGGTTATAGTTTGGTTGTGACTGTTAGTGCTAACTTGTTTACACTCGGTGCAATAGTTTGTTTGATACTAATAAAATAGGAACTGAATAAACAAAGAGCACTGCTCGCTCACTTACCTCATCTGTAGACAGGACAATCCACAGCAACTAGAGCCGCGTCTTTATTTAGAGAATACTACAAGCGAATCTGGATCTCAGCGTTTGCAGATGAGAACAGCTCTCAGGTAAACAATAATCCTCCTTAGACATGTAAGTTATTGTTGTCGCGTGTCGCGTACACTGTTAATCCACACGTGACGCCAGTTGTGCTCTCACAGAGAGAAAATGAAAACAAAACTTAACTGCAGCAAACTATAAAAGCAACACTTCACGCTTGTTTTGCCAACACAACGTGGCGTCTCTGCCGTCTACACTCTGACACTAATGAATATTAATGAAGTTGCACAATAGAGCGCGCTGATTGGTTTGAACCAAGCCTTACTCATGCATTAATGCATCACACTGTAAGACGTAATAAGACACACTCTGGCACAGACGTCCAGTCTGCATGCTGGAATACACGCTATTATGTCATGACCGTGACGCAGCTTCAAAAATTTGTTTCCAACCGGAAGTACGAATTTGCTTGAAATAACGCAAAAACAACCAATTTACACTTTTTTGTGAAATATAGGCGTCCTAATAGTGTTTTTAGCAGTGTGTGACACATATACGACTGTCAACAGCTCAAAAAATGTGTTTTGGTGTTTTGTGACCCTTTAAGAATGAGCAAAACAACAATTCAGATGTGGTTCAATGTGTTCAGTCCACACTTTGGTTTTAAATGCCATCTCATTGCACCCATTTCTATCATCACATGATCTCTTCTAGCAAAATATTTTGATGATTGATGCACATGCTGGAATTTATTTGGTAAATGTGTTTTCAACATAGTTTATATGCCCTTTTTCTCATTGGATAACAAGTTTGTTACTCAGCTGTTCTCGTATGTTTATGCGAATCTTGCCGTTCACATTTTTTAATGTGATATTTTAAAATGTGCAGAAAGGCAAGGCAAGTTTATTTAGCACATTTCATACACTGTGGCAAATTAAAGTGCTTTACGTAAACGGGAATAAGACAGACAAAAAGTATAAAAGAAAAAAGTATAAGAAAAAATAAAAATGATTGAAAACAGATTAGTATAAAAACAGACAGTCAGCATATCTGTAATGTTTTGATGTCCTAGGCCATTTAGTGATTTTTAGACCAGTAATAATACTTTAAAATATATTCTGAAGGTAACTGGAAGCGAGTGTAAAGACCTGAGGACAGGTGTGATGTGCTCTGATTTCCTAGTTCTAGTCAGAATCCTGGCCGCAGGGTTCTGGGTGAGCTGCAACTGTCTGACTGTCTTTTTAGGAAGGCCCGTGAGCTGTCCGTTACAGTAATCCACCCTGCTGCTGATAAAAGCAAGAACAAGTTTCTCTAAAGGCTGATTTATACTTCTGCGTCAAAAGCCGGCGTATGCTACCGCACTGACGCATAGCCCTTCACCGTGGATGTCGGCGTCGCTGACGTGCACCTCTCAAAAAATGTAACTACACGTCGCTACTTGGTAGCGCTGACGAGTCTGGGCGGGACCAAGAGCCGCGTGAATGGTGCGAGCCTGATGGAGCGATTGTTTACAAGTGTGGAGTCCTGTGAAGGAGCTCCAGATGGAAAGTTTTGTTTTGTGTTTACCTCATAGTTAAAGTTGTTGCACGTCCACCAGTTCCTGCCTCAAAATGAGCGAGTTTGAGCCACTTGTACATCCCGGTAGTGTTCAGGAAAAGCAGCGAGGAAACTCGACACATAGGAACATTTACACCTCACTGCCAACTAGCGTTTCGGAAGTGTTAATGCAGACCAACAGAGACGGCGCGCAGAAGTATAAATCAAGGTTCTTACGGGTGCTGGAAATCCTGGAAAATGCTTGATTTTTAATACAGTGTTTTCAAGGTTAGAAAAGTGCTTGGATTTTGAACAAAGTGCTTGAACCTGCTTGAATTTATATTATCAGTGCTCGAAATTGTGACTGTTTGGTTGCATATGCACACGATTTTATCTATGTGACCTCAAAATATATTCGGGAGCATATGTGCGAGTGCATAAATTGTTGTCGTGCGATCAGTTTTCATTGCAAAATGTTCATCGCATGTGCGTATTTATGGAGCTAATAATAAGCCAAACAATCTGAATTTGAATTGTGTTAAATTGAATTATTAACAACTGTAAGTTAACAATACTGATTATGTCCTATTAGAAATGTTTTGAATTTGTATTTCTTAACTTGATTATTGAACATCTGAAATTTAAGACAACTTAATTTTTTAAGTCAGATTTTTATAGACATAAAAAAAAATTTTTTGGTTTTAAATTCAAAGACTGCAGATATTGGGTATGTAAAAATTAGTTTTAAGTTTACAAGAATTTAAATTAACACAATTCAAATTCAGATTGTCTTAGCACTTTTAGCTTCATATGTATTTAGGAGACATTCACCCAGAATGCATCTTTGCACCTGAAACACCAATCCAATGACTGTAAAAAAATTAACAACTGGTCATGAAAGTTTGGTACTATACCCAAACAAAATCTGACTGTAAGCTCATTTTTTGAGATATCAAGTTTAGGTAGTAAGAGACCAAACTTAAAAACATACTTCATCCAATAACTGAACTTTTTATTTTATTTAGTTTTAACCTTTTTTGGGTGAACTATCCCAATAAATCTATGCTCTGAAGTACTCAACGATTTAAGTTGAAATGTCATATTGTGTTTTTTAAAATAACACAATGGATTTAAATGTGAAAAAAGTACATACAGCATATATAAACAGAATTAACCGTGGTTATTAGGTGCTGGAAAAGCATAAAAATGCACCTTGAAAGTGCTGGAAATGTGCTGGAATTTGAAGTTGTAAAAGGTGTAAGAACCCTGATAAATGCACAGCCACACGCGTTGCATGCGCCGTGGGTTACGCCGGTCACTTGACGCAGAAGTATAAATCAGGTTTAAGTCCTCACTGGAAACAAAGCGTCTGATTCTTGCAATGTTTTTGAGATGCTGATTTAGTTACTGCTTTGACATGACTATTGAAACTCAGATCTGACTCCAGAGTCACACCAAGATTCTTGACCTTATTTTTTGTTGTTTGACCCTTAGTGCCCGTTTCCACTGAGTGGTACAGTATGGTACGGGTCGGTATGGGTCACCTTTATTAGGCTTGCGTTTCCACTGCTAACAGGGTACCAATGGTACTCTTTTGGTGTGTATGGTGTAGTTTCAGTTGACGTTATTTTCACTCGAGAAAATGTCTACAGTAAAGCTGTATGGGTAATTCACATATCATATGAGAAGCACTGCTCACAAAACATATGCTTTATACACACAATTACTGTATATAAATGTGTATCACTAACTTTTCTATAAACAGGATTTGATTATAACTGCAGATCAATGACAGTGCGAAATATCCTACTGTAATGTCTGCAATTATGTAAAGTAAATATATAAATGATGTTATCAATTACACAAAAACGACTCACAGCATACATTAAGTCCTTATTTAGGTTCTAAAACAACACGAAATATAGCCCTCAGTCAGAGCAGACCTCTCATCTGTGTCTGTAATCTTCAGCAGCACATGTAACCTCTTGTTAGAGGTTCTTCAGAACTGCCGCTTTTATGCTTTAAGCCGATTTGGTGACTCGCTTTGGTCAGTTAAAATTCAAATTTCAAAAGAGGGCGGAGCTACAAATTCCTATGTGTCTGCATAGTGGCAGATTCAGAAACAAGACTAATGTCCTATGCTAATGAAGGAGAGATCGTCACTAATAGACGGAGCTTTTTCCCTATGATAAAATATACAATGGCAGACTGTCATTCAAAGGGATTCTGCAGACTGTTTTTATCAAGTGTAATTATAAAAAAATATATAATACATTCTTACCATTAGAGGCTGGTTATATTCACAGTCTGTTGCCTTACAACTGTGTTAGACCCCTTATAAAAGTGATTTTTGCATAATAGGTCCCCTTTTAAAGATGTATTTGTTGTTGTTTTTTTGTTACAGGAGGGCGCTATGTAAAAGTTTGGGACCTGTTGAAAGGTGGACAGCAGCTTGTTTCTCTTAAAAATCATCATAAAACAGTAACCTGTGCATGTCTGAGTTCAAGCAACAAACTGCTGACAGCATCACTGGACCGGTATGTCTGAGTGATTATATGTGCACTTTAATGCCTCTCTGATGGGAAAGTTGGATTTATTGTGTTTACTTTCCATTTTAGGCACGTCAAAGTATATAACTCATCCTATAAGGTTGTGCATAATTTTGACTGTGCGTCATCTATTCTCAGTCTGGCTGTTGCGGTACGTTTAGCTCATTACACTGAAGGAAATGTTTGCATATAATAATATAAGTGTTATTTCCACTTGCTCTTGGTGTAAGGTGTTGTTTATTGTGGTTTTTCCTCTAGCCTGATGATGAAGCAGTCGCTGTAGGAATGACCAATGGTGTGTTGAGCATCAGACACAGGAAACACAAAGAAGAGAAAGAAGCTTTAACAGGTCGAAGGAAACGCGGTCCGTCGTACCGCTTCTTTGTTAAGGGGAAAAACTTTGTGCCTAGACAGGTATTATATTTGCATTAATAATTTTTTCTCACTTTAACTTGAGTTTAAGAAATATAAGTTCAAAATATTATATTATATGATGCATGTATTACAAAATATATTATTTACACTCACCGGCCACTTTATTCGGTACACCTGTCCAACTGCTAGTTAACTCAAATTTCTAATCAGCCAATCACATGGCAGCAACTCAATGCATTTAGGCATGTAGACATGATCAAGACGACCTGCTGCAGTTTAAACCGAGCATCAAAATGGGGGAGAAAGGTGATTTAATTGACTTTGAATGTGGCATGGTTGGTGGTGGCAGACGGGCTGGTCTGAGTATTTCAGAAACTGCTGATCTACTGGGATTTTCATGCACAACCATATCTAGGGTTTACAGAGAATGATCAGAAAAAGAGAAAATATCCAGTGAGCGCCAGTTCTGTGGGTGCAAATGCATTGTTGATGCCAGAGGTCAGAGGAGAATGGCCAGACTGGTTCCAGCTGATAGGAAGGCAACAGTAACTCAAAAAAAATTCACTCATTACAACCGAGGTATTCAGAAGAACATCTCTGAATGCACAACACTGGGTGCCACTTCTGCCAGCTAAGAACAGGAAACTGAGGCTACAATTCACACAGGCTCACCAAAATTAGACAAAAGAAGATTGGAGAAACATTGCCTGGTCTGATGAGTCTCTATTTCTGCTGTGACATTCGGATGGTAGGGTCAGAATTTGGCATCAACAACATGAAAGCATGGATCCATCCTGCCTTGTATCAGTGGTTCAGGCTGCTGGTGGTGGTGTGATTGTGTAGGGGATATTTTTCTTGACACACTTTGGGCCCATTAGTACCAATTAAACATTGTGTCAACGCCACAGCCTACCTGAATAATGTTGCTGACCATGTCCATCCCTTTATAACCACAGTGTACCTATCTTCTGATGGCTATTTCCAGCAGGATAACACACCATGTCATAAAGCACGAATGATCTCATACTGGTTTCCTGGACATGATGATGAGTTCACTGTACACAGTCACCAGAGCTCAATCCAATAGAGCATCTTTGGGATGTGGTGGAACGGGAGATTCGCATCATGGATGTGCAGCCGACAAATCTGCAGCAACTGCGTGATGCTATCATCTCAATATGGACCAAAATCTCTGAGGAATATTTCCAGTATCTAGTTGAATCTATGCCATGATTAAGGGAATTCAGGAGGCAAAAGGGGGTCCAACCCCTTGTATTAGTAAGGTTGAAATTAGTAAAGTGGCCAGTGAGTGTATGCTTTTTAGGGGAAAAAATTATATTTTATAATTGAAAATTTTTTTAGATAAACATTTTACTTTTTTTTTTTTAATTACTAAATCAATTTTCTTAAGGCTTGTTTACACCAACAAATAAAACAAGAAACATATTAAATTTATATTATCATCTACACTAACTCTATTCTCATCTCTTTTAGGATGATTTCCTGGTCAGTAAACCAGTGAGGCAGCATCTACAGAAATACGACAAACAGCTGAAAAGATTTGAGGTCTCCAAAGCCCTGGACACTGCGCTTGAGGTGAACATGAAGCTTTATATACAATAATATCTAAAAAAAAAAAAAGTACATAAAGTTGCAGTCAGAATGATTCGCCCCCTGTGAATTGTTTTTCTTTTTTAAATATTTTGCAAATGATGTTTGACAGAGCAAGGAGATTTTCACAGTATGTCTGATAATATTTTTCTTCTGGAGAAAGTTTTATTTGTTTTTTTCAGCTAGAATAAAAGCAGTTTTTAATTTATTAACAAACATTTTAAGGTCAATATTATTAGCCCCCTCGAGCAATATTGTTTTTTGATTGTCTACAGGACAAACCATCGTTATACAATGATTTGCCTAATTACCCTAACCTGCTTAATTAACCTAGTTAAGCCTTTAAATGTCACTTTAAGCTTAATACTAGTATCTTGAAAAACATCTAGTCAAATAATATGTACTGTCATCATGGCAAAGATAAAATAAATCAGTTATTAGAAATGAGGTATTAAAACTATTACGTTTAGAAATGTGTTGAAAAAAATCTTCTCTCTGTTAAACAGAAATTGAGGAACAAAATGTACGGGGGGCTAATAATTGTGACCAAATGTGCTTATTTGGTTTGATTACTCAGATGAAGATATCAGTGTATGTTTTTGTGTTTTCGCAGACATGGACGCGAACTACTAAACCAGAGGTGACGGTCGCAGTAATAATGGAGCTGAACCGCAGAGGAACACTGAAAAACGCCCTCGCTGGGCGAGATGAAGTGAGCTTAACCAAGATACTCAACTTTCTTCTCAAGTGAGTATCACACACACACACACACACACACTTCTATATGTGGTTTACAAGGATTCTTCATAGGCATAACAGAAAGAAGGTTTTTGTCAACACTTTTCTTAACATAATAGTTTTAACTTATTTCTAATAACTGATTTCTTTTATCTTTGCCATGATGACAGTACATTAATATTATACTAGATGTTTTTCAAGATACTAGTATTAAACTTAAAGTGACATTAAAAGACTTAACTAGGTTAATTAAACAAGTTATTGTTTAACGGTGGTTTGCTTTGTAGACAATTACAAAAATGTAGCTTAAAGAGGCTAATAATATTGACCTTAAAATGGTTTTAAAAATATTAAAAACTGTTTTAATTCTTGCCAAAATTAAACAATTAAGACTTTCTCTAGAAGAAAAAATATTATCAGACATACTGTGAAAATTTCCTTGCTCTGTTAAACATCATTTGGGAAATATTTAAAAAAGGAAAAAAATTCACTGAAAGTCTTACCATTCTGACTTTAATTGTATGTATACACACACACACACACACACACACACGCATTACTTCAGACTTCAGAGTCTTGCGAACATTATACTCACTACAATCAGCTTCCTCCATTATGCGTGGCTTGTTTACTGTTGGTTGCTAGGTTACCATACTAAAGTTACCATACTACATACTACTTGATAGGTTACCATATTACAGTCAGCCACTCTAATGCTGCGTTCACACCAGACACGGAGGAGTTAATGAGCTCACAGGGCTGGGTGCACCTCTGAATGGATCTAGTAAACTCCGACACGGCTCCAAATGAATTGATGCTGTTTATCCGCCTTCCTAAAGCACATAAACACAGCTACTCTCTCATTAAAATCAATGTTCGCCATTTAGCAACTAAGCTACAGTCACCGGGCAGACAGATGCTCCGCCCAAGTTATATTGCTCAGTGAATTTGACGCACGAATGAAATGGATTTGACGCGTGAATAAATCAAGTAAACTCAATGTTTACGCGCAAATTGACAATTTATCCACCCATACCACGTATTCTAGTGTGAACATAGCATAACTTGATTGAAGCGTCTAATTCAAGATATTTCTTCTTTTTGTTTTCTCTCATTGGCCAGATGTTATTGAACATATTTCCTAAACTGCTTATTGATTTGTTAGATTTCATGTGCGGGAAAATGCCAATGAACTCCCGCCAGTAAACAAAACCGGCGGACACTAAATGTCGTTTCTACTCTGGAGGGACGACTGCGCTGACTGATTGCATCCCTGCTTTAGACAAACTATACATTTTGAGAATGAAGCGCGGCTGCGGCTTGAAAACAGTGTTTTAATGCATCGCTCGTCACTTCAGGAGGAGGCGTGAGTTAATTTAGCTAAACTGCGACATGGTCATCTTGCGTAAATAATACCAATGATCCATCAGGTAATGTTTTCCCCTCTCTCTCTCTCTGTTGGTAAAGCGCTGTCAACAAATATTTTTCCTCCATATCCCATAATGCACAGCGCATCGGTCTACGGCAGCTGGATTAGTGCAAAAGGCGCAGTACTTTTTGCCTTGTCCAGATGTTCTGTGAAATGCAGGATGTTCAATTCTTGTGACAAAACCAGAACTTCTTAGAAAGATCAAAGCAGAGGGAAATTCTGAGGCGGTTCTCAAATCTGTGAACTGCTTCACACAACAGAAGAAAACCACCATTGTCACCAGTGTCCTGAACACATTTATGCCATTTAAAGTACCTAAAGTAAAGTTTCAAGTACCTGTCAGTTTTGATTTCTTTGGGAGTTTTTTCTTCAATCTATTATAAAGAAAACATTTAAATGACACTTTTAAGAGTTTCTTTTGTCACACTTTTTATTAATTTGTGTCTGTAGATTTCAATTACAATACACATTTTAAAAGCTAGTTTTTGAAAAAGATCTTTTTTTGGTCACTTTATTTTAAGCTACAATTTTTGCCATTTCCAAACCATTAACTATGATTTTTATGTAAGTAAACTACTAATTTGCTGCCTATTAATTGTTGGCAAGGTAGTAGTTGGGTTTAGGTATTGGTAGGATTAGGGAATCGGGATGTAGAATAAGATCATAATCTTAATGACTGGCAGCTAGCTCTCTGCAACTCATGGTCGCCCACTGAAACCAAGTAGGGCTGCGTCCTGGATGGGAGACCACATGGGAAAGTTAGGGGGGTGCTTTCACTCTTTGTTCAATTGCCTGCACTGTACCCAAGTTCGATTGTCTCCCCTTGCCACCTTCTCGGTTGGTTTGTGTTCACACCGTCTTTTTTCCTTCTGAAGCCCGGTACGCTTGCGTCATCAAACTGCTGTTTTGTTTACGGCCATTGCTAAGTGACAGTCACGAAAGCAAACCGATGAAATGGGAAGATATCCGCACATCGCGGTCATTCTGCTTCAACTGAAACTTTTGGTTTTGAACATAGAGACAGTGACTCGCGTCCATCTGCTGCAAAAATTTTATAAACATTCAGAACATCACAGAAGCTGCAGAAACGTTTTTGGAGGAGACAAGCACACACTGTGTATTACTGTATTTGCCCTGGCTCAGTCCGCACGTGTCGCCAAGGTACGAAACGTGACACAGACACACGCACACACAAACGAACGTTATGAAAACCATAGTTTGTTGTACAGTTGGCGGTGCACCTGAGTTCAGAACACACGTTCACACTAGCTAAACGTACCGCACTATGACATCAAACAAACCTGTTTAGTTAGCGAGACCAGTTAAGGGGCACTAAACCTGCAGTTTGTGTGAGTTCTAATACCCCAGTATATTGATCGGGACTCTTTACTACTCAGCGAGTGCCATCTTTCGGATGAGAGGTCAAACCGAGGTCTGTGGTCGTTAAAAATCCCAGAATGTCCTCTGAAAAGGAGTCGGGTTTAACCCCGGCATCCTGGGCAAATTTGCCCACTGTCCTCTGTCCATCATGACCTTCTAACCATCCCATATCACCATAGATGGCTTCATCACTCTGTCTCCTCCACCAATCAGCTAGTGTTTGGTATGCGGTCTGGCACAATATGGCATGTCGTCGTCCAGGTGGATGGACACTGGTGGTGGATGAGGAGATCCCCTCCTCAAAAATGTGTAAAGTGCTCTGAGTATCTAGAAAAGCGCTATATAAGGATGTAAGGAATATGTAATATGTAAGGACATATTATTATTATTATTATAAGTTATTTATTATTTATTGTTGTTATTTATTATTAATTAATATTATTATTAATATTCATTATTATTATTATTATTATTATTATTATTATCCATTATGTATTATTATTGTTTATTATTATTTATTTTTATCATTATTATTGTAATTGTTAATATTATTATTAATACGCAGGTAATACCCCTAAAATAAATAGTGAGAATTGGTACATAAACTAAACTATTACCACTTTCTTCCTTTTGGTTTTAGCTGTACATCTCCACTTCAGCAGCTCTTACAGACACCACACTACAAAGATTTATTAAACATCTACATTTTAATGGTTTTAACAGAATGCATAGATAGTTAGCCTGATTAAACAGTATATTTTATTCTACAAAAAGTTATGAAAATGTGCTTTTTTATCCTTAATTGAAGCTTCTGCAGCGTTTAAAATGCCATTTACAAAATCTCCTCTGTAAAAACCTGACTCTAACATGTCAGAAATATCAAAACAAGAACTTTGAACCTGACTTCATCCAACGTGATCGGAATTTATGCAAATTTTTTTAATGAATTAATGCCTAGTTTGCATATTCAAACAACATTTTAAAAACACTTTTAACACCAAAAAAGTGCAAATCTTCACCATAATCACTCAATCAGGGAAGTATGGCAAAACCCATTACTTATATTTATTGACTTCACCTGCAGTGTCTTGTCCAGCACCTTGTCTTATTACCCCGTGACCTGCAGTGATTCAGAATGTGGGCTTTTGTGTGTTGTTTTTCAGGCACATCACCGACCCGCGCTTCTCTCGGCCTCTGCTCACAGTCGGGGATATTGTTCTGGGTGAGTTTCACACTGCACGTGAGCAAATGAGAATGAAGAAGTGAATTTCTGCTGCTGAAACACTGTTGTTTGTGTGTGTGTATATGTGTGGATGTGTATGTGAAGATCTGTATCAGCAGGTTATTCCCCAGTCACCTGTGGTGGAGCGCCTGCTGCAGCGTCTTTATGAGATTTTGGGTCGAGAAGCAGAACTTCAACAGGAGCTTCTGCAGGTTTTGGGAATCCTGGACACACTTTTTGCCTCCCTGATGCCCAGAAAAGAGGTTGCAAGTTTTGGCGCGGCAGCAGCAGCGCAGGAGTCCCAGCTACAGGCTGCCTGAGGCCGTGTGTGGTCTCATGACACAAACCGAAACATGCTGGACTTGACTGAGACGTGGTGAAACTGGAAAGAGAAAATGGAAGGAAATAAGTGCGAGAAGGAGCTGCGGGTAACAAGTTGCCCAATGCCAGCGTGTCATTCACTTTCTGCTGATGTTCGCAGAATTTAAGACTGTATTTTGTATATTCCTGTCATAAACCTTTTGAATTTCTGTGGTGTTTTTTTTTCAGAAAAGTTTCCTCCTTGTCTTATTCGATGGCTGATAATAAGATAAGCATAATTTTACGTTACTGTGAGGCAGGCATTCTAAACTGGTGGGCCTCAGCGATCCTGCAGATGATCCATGAGATTAAAATCAACTATTAAACTATAATTTATACTATGTTAAAATGATCAAATATTGTACTTTTTCCGGTTCTCTGATTGATTACTTCAAAATCTGTCTCATGATTGCGTCTGCAACTTGTTCACCCAAGTCTGTTTATTCACAAACTGCATGAAGTGAAATGGTGATGGGGCGTTTGAGACCCTGATAATACCTCTGGGGGCCCCAAAACAGTGTGAGCCCTTAGCATCGTCATGACCCCCTTAAGAAGTGGGCCCCGAAGTGAAAAAGGTTGAAAACCCCTGCTGTAAGGGGTAGATGTTAGTATAAAATAATGTAATGGGTAGTTTAATAAATATAACTATGTTTTGGTGGCTGGGTTAATGGGTAAAGTCTAGGAGTGGTACACCTGCGAACACTTGGGCATGCATATGTCAGCATAACATAATTTTACGTTACTGTGAGAGAGAGATGTTAATAATTCATTTTCTTTTCTGCTTAGTCCCTTTATTAATCTGGGGTCACCACAGCGGAATGAACCACCAACTTATCCATGATATGTTTTACATGCCCTTCCAGCTGCAACCCATCACTGGGAAACACCCATACATGCTTATTCACACTCACACACTACAGACAATTAAGCTTACCCAATTCACCTATAGAGTACCCGGAGGAAACCCATGCAAACAAGTGGAGAAAATGCAAACTCCACATACAAATGCCAGCTGACCCAGCCGAGGCTTGAACCAGTGACCTTATTGATGTGAGGTGACAGCACTACCTACTGCGCCACTGCATCACCCAGGTATTTAATTCATGTAAATAATTTTTGGTGGCTGGGTAGGTGGGTAAAGTCTAGAAGAAATACAGCTGCTTATACTTGGACAGGCACACATCGATGGATTTGCTCTTCAGTGTTTGGACTCAGTAGTGATTATAAAACCACACTGAACAGAACTTAAACTCTAAAAACTGAACTACACTGTTTTAATTTACTATGATCTTTTATGTGAAGCTGCTTTTTATCTACATTGTAAAAAAGTTTAAAACAACATATAATATAATAATAATAATAGTCTATTTTTCCATTATTGTGAGGGGTAGATGTTAGTAAAACACTGCTATGAGTAGATTAATAAATGTAAACATTTTTGGTTGCCGGGTTAATGTATCTAGAAGGGATACAGCTGTGGATACTTGGATATGCACATATCAATATACTATAATTTTTACATTTCTGTGAGGGGTAGATGTTAGTTAAACACAATGTAATGAGTAATTTGATAATGAAATACATTTTCTGGTGGCTGGGTTAATGTACAGGGTGATTCAAAAAGAATACCACAACGTTAAAAACCGAAAACTCTGCAAAAAAAGAAGAGAGCTAAGCTCTTTCAGTCATCTTAAGGAAGCTCTGAAGTTTCATTTGGTTGCCTTACTTGCCTATTGAACGAGAGGTGCCCAAAGCAATGGATCAGCCGCAAGGCAGCTCCCCTAGTAGCAAAGAATTCTGGCCCAGATTTGGCATAAAGCTGGCACAGCAGCATTCATCCAGCACTGGCATACAGCATGTTGGCCAAACATGGCCCGGGTATGGCAGAGGTGGCACCATCTTTAAAGTGACACACAATATTGTAAAACGTAATATTTGGCCCAGATTGATATGTGGGCCATGCAAGTTTGGCCAGTCTTGACCCACATTTAAAATACATTAAAATAATTTTTGAGAAAAGAAAAAAATTCTACAAATCAGGTCACTTTGAGAAAAAGCATGCCCGTGCCTACAGCGCAGCGCTTCATTGCAATTGTGACACCAACCTATCTGGCCCAGTTCAGG
Organism: Danio rerio; assembly: GCF_052040795.2. Taxonomy (NCBI): domain Eukaryota; kingdom Metazoa; phylum Chordata; class Actinopteri; order Cypriniformes; family Danionidae; genus Danio; species Danio rerio. The sequence continues at coordinate 8,215,044 of NC_141038.1, read as the reverse complement.
CCAATTTATGAGTTATTAACTTGGCCCAGATATGGTTCGGCTTTGGTCCAGTCACGTGACAGCACTTCATCACTGGTCTCCATTAAGCTCTGACCTCACCCCCTGGGACTTTTTTTTTTTTCTATTGGGGTACGTTAAAGATATGGTGTTTTGACCACCTCTACCAGCTAACATTGAGGAACTAAAAAAAAACATATCTGCAGCTATCCAACCTGTTACGCCAGAGATGCTACAGAGAGTGTGCGCAACGAGGTTGATGTCATTCCAGTGTCTGTAGGGGGTCAAACTGAACATCTATGATCTTGTTTTCTGCTGTTTAAGTACTCTTCACGTTCATTAGTTACACAAGGTGTAATGTTTTAATCACCCTAATGTCTAAAAGCGATACAGCTGCATATACAGTTGAAGTCAGAATTATTAGCCCCCCTGAATTATTAGCACCCCTGTTTATTTTTTTCCCCCAATTTCTGTTTAACGGAGGGAAGATTGTTTCAGCACATTTCTAAGCATAATAGTTTTAAAAACGTATTTTTAATAACTGATTTATTTTATCTTTGCCATGATGACAGTAAATCATAGTTTACTTGATATTTTTCTTATATACACTTCTATACAGCTTAAAGTGACATTTAAAGGCTTAACTAGGTTAATAAGGTGAACTAGGCAGGTTAGGGTAATTAGGCAAGTTATTCTATAACGATGGTTTGTTCTGTAGACCATCGAAAAAAATTAGCTTTAAGGGGCTAATAATTTTGTCCAAAAAATAGTTTTTTAAAAATTCAAAACTGCTTTATTCTAGCCAAAATAAAACAAATAAGACTTTTTCAAGAAGAAAAAATATTATCAGATACTCTGTGAAAATTTCCTTGCTCTGTCAAACATCATTTGGGAAATATTAAAAAAAGAAAAAAAAAATTAAAAGGGGGCTAATAATTCTGACTTCAACTGTACTTGGCATGCACATACCATTATAGCACAATGTTTAGGCTATTGTGAGGGGGAGATGTTTGTTAAACGATGTATTGGGTATAAATATAAACATTTTTTTGTGGTTGCTGGGTTAATGGGTAAAGTCTAGAAAGGATACAGCTGTTTATACTTGGACATGGACATATTAATATAGCATAATTTTTACATTACTGAAAGGGAAGATATTTGCAGTAGTTGTTGACACAATGTCATGAGTAATTTGATAAATTATATACATTTCTTTTGGTGGCTGGGTTAACGAGTAAAGTCTAGAAGAGATACAGTTGCAAATAATTGGGCATGCGTATATCAAAATAGCATATTCTGTACATTACTGTGAGGGGTAGATGTAAGTAAAACACAATATAATGGGTACTTTAATTAGTAATTCTTACTTCCAGCTGTATGCCTTCTGTCCGCAACCTTGTTAATGCAAATAGTGTACATTTTGACTGCAATCTTATTGAAATAATGTTTTCATAAATCTGTTTTACAGTGGATATAAAAAGTAGTTACACATATGTCCACACTTCTGTTCTGAACTCTAAAACTGATAGATTTAATCCCAGTGCTGTTTAAAAAAATATTGTGTTCTTTAACAAGCTTCCATTTTCTTGCCATTTTTTTACTCATTTATTTTTTGGTAAGAATTTATCATAACTACAGATTCATAGACTTGTGCATTTATCAAATTATATGAAACTAAAATCACATTACAGTAAGAAATAATACTAATGAAAGAATCAATCTTGTTTAATCAAACAGTTCTGGGCCCAGTTTTTCAAAAGTAATCCAGTGGGATTTTGTACAATGGATTGGGTCAAATCTTAGAAATGGGTTTGTTTAAAAGTAACAGGGATTTTGAATTAAGATTGGACCACATAATCCAATCTTACATTTACATTTAGTCATTTACATTTAGTCATTTAGCAGACACTTTTATCCAAAGCGACTTACAAATGAGGACAAGGAAGCAATTTACACGACTAAGAGCAACAATGAATAAGTCCTATAGGCAAGTTTCAGGTCTGTAAAGTCTAAGAAGGGAAGTATTAGTAGTATTAGTATTTTTTTTTATTTATTTATTTATTTATTTATTTTTTGGGTACAATTAGTGTGATATTCAGAGAGGCAATTGCAGATTAGGAAGTGAAGTGGAGACTTCTTGATTTAGATCAAATCTGTCCTTTGGGTTATTCAAAACGTTGAACTCCAATTGGGATCTATTTGATCTAAAAATAAATAAATAAATAAAAAACAGGATTATCCTGATCCCATCAGAAGGATGGATTTTTGAACCAAATAAAATTAAAAAGTTTTGTTTTTTATGTGAATGATCACAGTGATAATGGTTACTGATGATATACATTTATTGGTAACACTTTACAATAAGGTTCATTAGTTAATGCATTTACTAACATGAACTAATCATGAACAACACATGTACAGCATTTATTAATCATAATTGAACATTTACTAATGCATTATTAACATCCAAGTCCATGCTTGTTAACATTAGTTAATTCACCATGAATTAACATGAACTAACAATGAACAACTGTGTTTTCATTAACTAACCTTAACTAACATGAACAAATACAGTAGTGAATGTATTGTTCATTGTTTGTTCATGTTAGTAAATGCATTAATTAACATTAACTAATGAACCTTATTGTAAAGTGTGACCCATTTATTAATATCTGAAGCCACTATGAAGCATGCCACATCTAATGAGATATGGTAAACAACAATATCAAAGCAGTATTGTATTAGAACAAACTAAAAAAGGTCAACTGTTTGTTGATTGCAGTGTTTCAGTTCCTTATTAAAATGAACAATGGCTGTTTGTGGCCACTGGTATTTGCCTATACCTGCTGTTGTCATAAAAGAGATCAGTTAGTCCAGGATTTCATAATCTAGACCAGCTTGATCTGGATCATTTAATTTATTTTTCATATTTTTACAAAACTGGGCCCAGGTTATATCAGTATTTAAAAAACTGCTTATTTTTTACATAGAATGACAACTTAGTGATGAATTTTAAGTGTACTGTGATGTTTAAAAGGTACTTGAAACAAATATTCACTTTTTAAAATTGAGTTTGAGTTGAATTGTGGGGCCAAGTTAAAATAATACTTCTGTTATTTTTATTTATCAATGCTTCATAATGCAAAGTCTTAAAGTGAAGAGTAAAGAATGCGTTCATGATAAATAAGCTGTGCATAAAATAATATTTTTGTAAGTCATCTATTTAGATTTACACAATGCTTTTAAAATGATTAGACCATCAAATAGGAGTAATGTATTCAAATGGTGTTTAGTGGATAGCACTGTCGCCTTACAGCAAGGAGGTCGCTGGTTCGAGTCCCGACTGGGTCAGTTGGCATTTCTGTGTGGAGTTTGCGTGTTCTCCTCGTGTTGGTGGGGGTTTCCTTCGGGTGCTCCCGTTTCTCCAACAGTTTAAAGACATGCGCTATAGGTGAATTAAACTAAATAGGCTGTGTGTGTGTGTGTGTGTGTGTGTGTTTATGGGTGTTGCGGATGTTAAGTTGGCAGTTCATTCCGCTGTGGTGACCCCTAATGAATAAAGGGACTAAGCCGAAGGTAATGAATGGATGAATGAATATCAAACTTTATCCTGCATAAAAAGTATCCTATTAACGTTATATTTAATACTGTTAACAAAAGGACGTTTGTGGCAATGTTGTACTTGCTTTAAGAATAGCAAAAGCTTACAAAACTTCGAGGAATACAACACAAAACACTGTAACGTAAAGATAAATATTCTGCATGTCGATGGTACGAACGCCTTGAGGACGTGGCAGATCTAAACCAATGACATAATCACGTTTGGACTGAAGTGGACCAATCGCGAATCAGCGTAGACTACGTCTGCATGGGCGGTTCAATGTGCAATCTTGAATCCGATTGGTCTGTTAAGAGAGGTCCTAGATTTATCTTCAATCTGATTGGTCAGTACAGCGGTCCTTCCAGGGGAAGCGTCTAAAAACTAGTAGTTGGACATCCGGAGTTACTGAGATATTAGCCGGGCGGCGTGAAAAACTGCACATTTTCGTGGGTAAAGTTGAATTAAACCATTAAAAGTAGAAGAAAAATGCCCCATTAAGCATCGCTGTTTTAAGTTTGTGCCATTTGAGTATTACGTGCAATTGTGCGAGGCTTAATGAGGGTAACTGAAGTGATGTTTGCATGTTGCAGAGAATAGTATATTTAAAAGGACATATTTGGTAACGTTAACATTTTAAAACAACGTGTTCGGGTGTACTTTTGCTATTAATTGTGGGGAAATGCATTTAAATGTAACAAGACTGTCAAATACTCTATATATGAAGAGTTCAGATGCAAAAACCTCTAACGTTCCATCTGAAAGTGCCATCTGAAATTTCCATTGAAAATGAGCATTTTATCCAGACTCATATGTTTATGTTGAGTTATTTCATTTTAAAGAGCTTTTAAAAAGTATATTCTGTGCTATAAATTTAAAATGACTGAACCCACACACAGGAGCCTGATAAAAATGCTCATTATTGAAGGAAATTTCAAACGGCTTTTAGAGGTTTTTGCATCTCCACTCTTCATATATCCATATAAACATATATACATTTAGAGTTATGCAGTTTATAACGTAATCCTTATGGTACATTTTTTCCGCCTTTTACAAAAACACTTTATTTACTTAATATTTATGTAATTTATACACACGTAATTGCTTTTTATTATATGCATTTATTTTTATTCCGTGTGTACATGTGTATTCATATACATATTTTAGCACAAATTGGTAAATTATTGTAAATATTTTATTGTCGTTTTTTGATTGAAATGATATTGTTTGCAGTTGAATTATTTGCAATTGATGAAATTATATTGTTTGCTTTTTTTTGTATTTTGCCATAATATAGTGAATTGCCTGCATTTCTTTACCTTGTACTTGTACATGTGTAATGGCAATAAAGCTGAATATATTGTAATCTAATATAAACAATACCTTTCCCAAATTGTGTGTACACAGTAAGTATGTATACAGAACAGTTAAACAAATAACTTTGTGCACTTACAGGTAATAAACCCCAAAACCGAAAACTCAGTTTCACAGTTTGAGTTTCTTCTGTTGAACCAGAAAAGATATACTGAAGAATGGAGACTTGCATAGTATTTTATTTTGTTTCTGCAAAAGTATTTCCCCCCTCCAACATTCTTCATAATATCTTCTTTTGTGCATAACGGAAGACTTAAAAAGTCTTAAAAGTTTACAACAACTTGAGGTCAAGTATACAGTGATGAAACATGCCTTTAAGAGCTTATGGTTTATAGAATGAGCATGGTGTACCATTGGTTGTAATATTGTGTGTACATTGACAATCTTTCTACTTTTTTCTGATTCAGTTTTCTATTGATAAAGTGTCGGAGAAGATGGAGCAGTGGCCGCTCTTGTTTTTCGTCGCCCTCTGCATTCTTCAGTCCTCCAGTAAACCGATGGAGAAGAAAGACCGTGTTCATCACGACGTTCCTCTCAGTAACAAAGATCACGATGATGAGGAGAACTTCGACTACGACCACGAGGCTTTTTTGGGACAGGAGGAGGCCAAGACTTTTGACCAGCTCACGCCAGAGGAGAGCAAAGAGAGGCTTGGGTAAAAGTTTTTAACTCTGTATACACTTCAGCATACGTGTCTAAAATGAGCCGCCTTCACTAAACCTGTTAAATAAAACGGCATCATTTTCATTTCAGTACTCAAATCTGTTTTACATGGAGAAGCAGTCTCATCCTTCATCACAAACTCTGTAAATGTCCAGGTTATCCCTCATCTTTTATTATTATTATTGTTATTTTATTATTATTAATTATATAAGTGAAGGGAGGGTAGCAGCACAGTGGCTCAGTGGTTAGCTCTGTCGCCTCACAGCAAGAAGGTCGCTGGTTCGAGTCCCAGCTAGGTCAGTTGGCATTTCTATGTGGAGTTTGCATGTTCTCCCTGTGTTGGCATGGGTCTCCTCCGGGTGCTCCAGTTTCCCCCACAAGTCCAAAGACATGAATTGAATAAACTAAATTGGCTGTACTGTGTGTGTGGGGGGGTGTTTCCCAGTACTAGGTTGCAGCTAGAATGGCATTCGCTTTGTAAAACATATGCTGGAATAGTTGGCTGCTCATTCCACTGTGGCGACCCCTGAAATAGACTAAGCGAAGGAAAATGATTGAATGAATGAAGTAAAAGTATACTTTCTATTGCTTATGTTACCTGCACAGGTGTAAAACGTTTTTAGCAAGAATATAAATGAGAATTCACAAATGTTAATGCAGATTCTTATTGTGTATGTGTTGGAGTGTGCATGTGTGTGTGTGTCAGTGTGTGCCAGAAGTTTTTGTGGTGTAAAAATAGCATATAAAATGATAACAGTAGTTCAAAATTGACCCGTAATACAAACCGTTGAGCGCGAAATGTGTGCAGTCTTCATGACAATAGAAAATTATTGAATTTTTTTTTTCTTTCGAATGTCTGTCATTTTTGAAAAAGTCATCAAACTTTAATATTAATACCTTACATTTCTTAGTTGCATGCTTAAAGGTGCAGTAGGTGATTGTCTTCAGAAGCATTTGTTGTTTTGCTGGTTGAAAGTCTCCACATTCCAATAGTAATGATTACAGTAAATGATCTAAATGTATTTATATGTATTTTTATATTTTGGGTATGGCATAAAACAAAATATGTTCATCCAATTAAATAGTTGGGCCGACATCTCTCATAATTCCGATAAGCAGCTCAAACTGTCTGTCAGCAAATGCAGATTTGAACAACTGCGCAGCCGTTTGTATGCAGCTCCGCCGACTGCTGTGTGCATAGACGTGCTGCGCGTTCATGAGAGAGAGAGCACGACCGTTTGCGATTGGCAAAAACATGCTGAATCAAAACTTTTTAAAATCCTGAAGTTGAATCAATATAGGAGTTCCCTTTCCACGCTGGAGAAAGGATGACACCATGTCTGAATGATTTCTCTTAGACGGTTAATGTTCTGTTTTAAAACTATTTTAGCTTCACGCAAAGCTGATGTAACGTTAGATGTTGTTGTTACAAATGGGTTATATCTTCACCGAAGTGTTCTTCAGCCACTAAAATCTTCCGGTGAAAGGTTGATGAGACTATTTTCAGTTTCATAAGGGGTATTTTACAACATTGATAATGAAGATTTTAATTTAGTTTAACAAAAAAAACACCAGTAAATAGCGCTATTCCGCCTGGTCTCTCCCTACATTGTTTACAGTGTAACTCTAAATATTTGATCTGAAATAGCATGTCAGTTTGGCTTAGTAATGAATGTAATTCCTGCACGCAGCCGGACAAGCACGAGTCGCTTTTAAAACACGTCATCTTTAAGGTGCGCGTGCCCCTGTTTCAGGAGGCGTGGCTCTGGACAGCAGGGGAGGGACTGTGATTCACAGATTTATGCTAAGCTGTGAGCATTGTGGAAGATCACCTACTGCACCTTTTAAACATTTATTTATTTTTATTTATTTATTTATTTATTTATTATTTATTTATTTATTTATTCATATTTATTTATTTGTAATCTTCCAGACATTTAACTTTTTATTCTTTTTCTCTGTTAATGTTTGTGATTTAATTTATTTACATATATTTGAAAATAACAAGTGTAATCTTCAACATTTAAAAAAAAAAAAAAAAAATATATATATATATATATATATATATATATATATATATATATATTAAAATTGTGCGCATATTTTTTTTTACGCATAAATAAAAGGAAGCCCAGCAGGCACTAAACATGTTGATTTTAATAATTTTAATAAGATGTTAATTTTAGGTTAGATTTAGGTCGTGACATCAGGTGACCAAAATTCAATGTCTATCTAGCGCCTAAAGACAACGTTATTTTGACGTCCAATAACGATGTCAAATTTAGTTGATTTTAGGTTGTGTTAGAAACTGACCAAAGTCTAACGTTGAGCCAACATCTTAAACCAAAGTCGAATTGACGTCAAATACTGACATTTATTCATTAGGGAATGGCAACCGAAATCCAACGTCTGATACACGTCATCATAGTAGTAACGTCCACACAACGTCATGCTGTAACATCATTAGACACTGATATTTGGTGACTTTTAGGGTGGACATTGATGTCAGCCTGATGTTGGGTTCTAACTCGATTTTCATTCCTAAACAAAATGCAACGTCCCCACGACGTTTAGGTACAGTGTCAATCTGATGTCTAGTTAACATACTGTGCCTGCTGGAAGGTTTAAGAAGAAGGTTTGCAGATCATTAATTCTTTCTCTCTGTACGCAGTAAGATTGTAGAGAAGATCGATGAGGATCACGATGGTTTTGTGACTGCCGATGAGATGAAGCGGTGGATCAAACACGCTCAGAGGCGCTGGATTTATGAGGACGTGGACCGACAATGGCAGGCTCACGATCTCAACTCAGACTCTTTTGTCTCCTGGGAGGAATACAAGAATGCTACGTATGGTTACATACTTGGTGCGTATAGAGTAAAGCTTTTGCTCATGGTGCACATAAATGTAATGTGGGTTTTCAATCCTTTTGGACTGTTAATTTATACTCCCAGTGATAAATCAGATTTGTTTTAGTTGAGGTCAGGATAAAACTTAAGTCCTTTTTTAAGTCTTATGAATAGGGTTTATACATTCATGGAAAAGATGTTTCCCATTACTGGGTTGCAGCTGGAAGGGCATCCGCTGTGTGAAAACAAATGCTGGATAAGTTGGCGGTTTATTCCGCTGTGGCGACCCCTGAATTATAAAGGGAGTAAACCGAAAGGAGAATTAATGAATGAATTCATGGAAAACCTGGAAAAGTCATGGCATTTTCCAGGCCTGGGAAAGTTTTGTAAAAGTCCTGGAAATTAGTTTAACAAATATCTGTATACTTGATTATAGGTTAAAAGTCTTCTTTATGTCCCTGGCCAAACACATGCTCTCACATTGTAAATACATTTTTATAGATATAAGAATACATTTAAGCTAAATAGATTGTGTGTTTTATGATATGGTGTAGTACATTTGCACGTGTTAGCTTCAACCCTGTATGAAGCTAAAATGAAAGAAAAACTTCAATTTCCCTCCCTAGAATTAAAAGGTTAAATTTGATCTTTTTTAGCATGGATCATTAAATTGATTAGACTATTAGCATCTTGCTCAAACGTTTTCTATAATTTCAAGTTTCAATAATTTTTTTATAATAGCAACTTTTCCATTTGTCTCAGTACATGATGTAAGAACAGAAGAGTCCAGATTTGTTCCTTTAAAAATGTAGTTGATAACAACTGTAAACTTTAGTTAGATGCCAGGGAACATTTCACGTATTCTTTTAGCTTTTAACGCTCCCAATTGATTTATTTTTACATGTTTTGTAAATCCAATTTTTAGACCAATTTTCTTTTTTTTTTTTTTACTTTTTTGGTCTTTTTTTTCCCGCATACTTCACCAGTAATATGTCATATGTCTTTTTAGAAATAGAGACTAAAACTAAGTATATTCTCCAAAAAAGTTAAGATTTACTAGTCTAAATTGGTTTATTTTACAGATTAATAATCACATTGGTGAACCGGTAGTAAAATCTCCTACAAATACATATTAAATGAGATATCACCTCGTTGACCTAAAATATATAATAATAATATATAATATTTAATTAAAGTAATAAGCAATTATAGACACATGATCAGCACATATTTAACTTAAAGCTAAATTAAAATGTGTAACTGGAAATAAACTGTATTGTTATTTTTAATTAGTTATTTTTAGTCATTAATGATAATAATAAAATGACTAAATAACTAAAAATAAGTCAAATTTAAAATCTACATTCACAAAAATGGAGCCAGTTTAAAACAATAAATATTTATATAATTTGTATTAACTTTGTTTTTTTATATTTTGTTTAATGTTAGCCCTATATTTCAAGTTACATTTGGATGTCAGTATGTGACCTTAAATGACATGCAATTTACATGCCAGGTGTACGAATTATACATGGTACCAAAATTTTGTTAATTTATAAAAAGAAAAATAGCATTAAAATCAAAAGAAAATAATAATAATAATAAACTTTTTACATTAGAGAGTAAGAATGTGTGTACTAATATAATTCCTTCCAGAATAATCTCAAATGACCACCTTCATTATACACAGGTCGTATAATTGTGAATATATATATATAGCAACAAAATCAGGTCTTTTATCTGTAATAAATTTAATCCATTTCCCCTGGAATATATCCTCTAAGTCAGGGTTTTTCAAAGTCTAAGACAGTGGGCCTCCCTTTTGACACAACTTATCCATTGGCGCCCTCCTCCTCCCAAACACGCACGCACACACACACATACACACATACACACACGCACGCACGCACGCACACACGCACACACACACACACACACACACACACAAAAAATTTCTGGAGGTTTTTCTGCTACCTCATCATGCTTGGTTTCAAGGTGTCGCTGAAGTTTAGCGGGTCTCATGCTGTCACTAGCCAAAATATCTTGATAAACCACACATAAAGGTCGTGGTTCATCAGCTGGTCCTGTCCACGTAAATCCTAAACTCAAATACTGACCATCATATCGTCGTCTTTTGGGTTTAAGCCCTGAACTTGAAGGCTTTGAATCGGGGGGTCTCAGAAACCGACCCATTGTATTAGCAGCATGATTAGCAGGCATATACCTGTATTGGCGGGCTTGCCAAAGAGAAGCGAATTCACAGCTATGGCCTTCTGGGTAAAAAGGTTTTCTTATTTTTGATGTATTATTTTTTTTAGCTTTGTTTAATTTAAACATTTAAAAATAATAAGAAATACATATAATAATTAAACTTAATTATATTTTTATTATATAATATTTTTTCCTGCTCCTCCCCTGACATGCTCTGGCGCCCCCCTGGGGAGGCGCGCCTCACACTTTGAAAACCCCTGCTCTAAGTTGACTACAGTAATGAATGAATGAATTTATTTATTTGTTTATTAATGAATGGCTATAAATCCATCCTGTTTTGATGTGTGTTTAGATGAAGCAGATCCTGAGGATGGTTTTAACTACAGACAAATGATGACCAGAGATGAGCGACGGTTTAAGATGGCCGACCAAGATGGTGACCTGAGGGCCAATAAGGAAGAGTTCACAGCATTTCTTCACCCAGAGGAGTTTGACTACATGAAGGATATTGTAGTACTGGTATGTCTGGGCCATTGTTGTTATCTTCTGTCATTATGTAGTCACCCTTAAATGTCTTCAATAAAGCTGCATGGGATGCTCGCATATGAAAAGCACTTCTCACAAAACAGACGCTTTACACTCAAAAATACCTGTGTATAAATGTTCATTACTACCCTTTCTATGAACAGGATTTGATCATAACTGCAGATCAATGACAGTGCGAAATAGCCTACTGTAACGTCTGTAATTATATTAAATAAGTAAATGCTACATATATGAACACATACAGCCCCTTACAGTACGTTCACACCGAAAGTGGCGAGAGCGTCCAAGGTCGCTCTGGCCGCCCTGGCGACAACGCTGTCTGCCTTCAGCTCCGGCGGCGAGAGCGTCAAAACTCGCTACATTGATCTCGTACTTAAAGGAGCCGTTGCAGCATTATCAGTTACATTCCTGCATAAGACATGTTTTTAGCGTGAAAATGTTGCGCACTTCTTATCAAATTCATATAACAATGGAAGATCAAGTTGCATGTGGTGTGGCTTTGCTCTATTTATCCAATATGTGTCCATATGTCTGAAATATCCTGAAGCAGCAGTACTGTTTTGTACTGTCACATCGCGTGAGATTCCCGCTTTTTAAAGATAAATTTATATAACATTAATGAACATCAGTAACTCACCAGTAACTTATTTAATGTATGTTCCTGTAAGAAAACATTGTAAATAATTGGAAATCCGGCGACCGCAATAATCAAACCCTTGGGAACAACTGTGGTCGGAACAAAAGTTCACAGGTCTGTGTTCCCTGAACTGCTATCAAGCGGTGGACGTCTTTATTCTGATTGCTTGCCGCCGAACCGCGTCATAGCTCATTACCATAAAGTTGACTTCATTTCAACCCTCCTCGACGCTCACGCCGGCGAAGATGCGCCGCGCTGCTCCTCGCCGCTTATCGTCGCCTATCGCCGCCGGCTCTCATTGAAAATGAATGACTTCCGGCTACTTTGACGCTCTCGCCGCTTTCGGTGTGAACGTACGGTTACAGTCTCGGATATGTTACCAACTACAGAAACACTACACACAGCAGACATTTCGTCCTTATCTAGGTTCAAAACAGCACAAAATATAGCCTACACTCAGTAAAAACCTCTTATCTGTGTCTGTAATCTTCAGAAGCACACTCATTCCATCATTCCCAGTTCATATCAGTCCAAAAGGTGATGATAAAAATTAAAACAAGGCAGTTTGTTCTTGTTTGCTGAAGAAATATTGTGCTGCTTTTTTTTCGGCTTCTCTTTTTTTTTTTTACGCTTTACTCTCGGTTTGTCAGTGTCTGACAGGATCAGGTTTCAAAAGCACGTCAATAATCAAACGCACGTTATTATCATGAGCTCGAGGTTTGTTTATTTCAGATATAGACGCTCGGCGAGCGCAAGCAAGAAAGCGAAACCGATCACGCTTCAGACTGGCTCGTTAAAAAATACAAGGCACAGGGTAGATTCTGCTCTACTCCATTGGGGCTATTCATCAAGACGCTACAAGGTTTGTTTGAGCCCGATTGACCATGGCTCGTTATTATATGTATATATAATTCCGCTGTAATCTCTGTGTGTATTTTAAGCATGGCGGGTTTTTTTGTTTTCATTTTGGCTTGTTGCGTAAGCGAATGACGTATCTCTGTAAACCAATAGCGTTCATCTGCGTGTCTAGCTCCGCCTTTTGGTACCCTTTCGAAAGGGTTAGGAAAAGTGGTACAGTTCGGTACGCCTTTTGACAGTGGAAACGGCTATGAAAGCGTACCCTACCATACCACTCAGTGGAAACGGGTCATAATAGACACCTTCTCATCGCCAATTCTATTTGATGTCAAAACTGACAGCTGGAGGGGTGTGGTTAAGTATGTTAGCCACACCCAATACCTCCAAAAGATATAATCTGAGAATATAACCGAAAACAAACAGGGAGTGTATTTCCAGCTTTTAATTAAAGATTACAAAGGCAAACTTTTTTTTTTCTTAAAGGCATGCACAGATGAATTGTTCACTACAAACTAGCAATGTCAGCTAACAAAATCATATGGTCTGTTGTGATTTCATGTGTACTTTACTCAAAACTCCTGAATTTCATCTGTATAAAGCACTCAGACACACAAAAAGACACCATAAAGGTAGTATTTTATACTGCCCTTTGCACTATATTTTAATACGTTTTGGTTAGTATATTATGATGTAATATAACATTAGCATTGTATTAATCTATATTCTGTTACATTTTCTTTGTGTCCAGCTATACATGTCATTTTTTTAAGTTAAACCTTTAGTTCTAAGATCATTTTTGTTTTTGGTTTGATCTACAGGAGACCATGGAGGACATTGATAAAAATGGAGATGGTTTGATCGATTTGAATGAATATATTGGTAAGTTGTTGTTGTTTTTGTGTGTGTGTTTGTGCGTATGTATTTGAAGCGTTGTTTATACCTCGTGTAAGATTTTTATCTCGTTGTTTTGGTCAGTCAAATTAGGAATATTCAACAATATTGGTGGTTTTGATGTGCTTATTTGAGAATAGTGTGCTAACATGGATGAATACACTTGTGAAATGTACTGTACATGTGAATCAGGGCTTCTGCAGGGGGACCTGTTATACCCTTTTTACAAGATGTAAAATAAGTCTCTGATGTCGCTAGAGCGTGTATGTGAAGTTTCAGCTCAAAATACCCCACATATGATGCTTTATTTCTCTTTGAGAAGACCTTTTAAGGCTTTAATCCTAATTCTGCTGTTTTGGTGACTGTCGCTTTAAATTTAAATGAGATCTTTTCAAAAGGGCAGAACTACAAACACCTGTGTGTCAGCATATGCAAATTCAAAAACTAGACTAACATCTTATGCTAATGAGGGAGAGATGGTCACTTACTGGCAGGGCTTTCCCCGTCTGATGATGCATATAAAGGGAGAATGCCAATCAAAGTGTTTCTGCAGGCTGTTTTATCAAGTGTGATTATAAAAAATGAAATGTATACACTTTTACCATTTAGAAGCTGCTGATATTCACACACTGCTGTCACAACTGTGTTTGAACACCCCTAATAAAAGTGAATTTTGCATAATGGGTCTCTTTAAGCCTTTAAATACATCTTGAATCAGAGAAGCAAGTTTTAAATTTTTTAAGCATGGCATCAATTTTTGTGAGGAATTGTTTCATTATTTTAAAGTGAGGCACAAGCATAATTTCAGCATCGATCGTCATTAGTGCCTTTATTGATTATAATGTTCAAGAACGAGCTGCATTGTACTGCATTCATTCAGGTCGTTATTTAGGGATGTGATTTAACCCTATAATTACAGATTTCCCTGTTTTCTTGAGTCTGGGATGCACTGTGTTTTATATTGTTCGCATTTGAATTCCAGAATGTGCATTTTTGTGGCGCCATCTAGCGGCGGTAAGCTTGCAACTGTCCAGAGATGCATGTAAATTAGAGACGTGCTGCAATTTCTTTTTATTGTAAAAGTTATTTGCACTCAATTACATAAATCAGAAGTATTCAAGCCTGAACATGCTTTATGCTAAATTAATTTCAAAGTTATATCAGGTTTGTTTTTTGCTTTGAAGTGTTGCTAGTATTAATACAACTCTCTTGTTCTTGACATTGCCGTTTTGTTTTCCCTTTAGTTTGTTTTTCTTTCAATTTTCTTTAGTTTGTCTTAAAATGGTCTTTCAAAAGTTTTCAATTTTTACTCATAAAACCTACATAATGCAAGAGACAGTGAGAATGATCAGAGCAGCAGCTTTTGTTTTTATTTAAATAACCACAAAAAAAACGCCAAATAAAGTAAGTTTCTTTTCAAATCTATAATTACTAATTTTTTTCTCTCCCTTTTTTTCTTTAGCTACGTACAATGTCATTTTACTCCCCTAGAGTTAAACAGATAAGTTTTACCATTTTTGAACCCATTAATGGTCTGGCAGGAGGACTTTTAGCTTAGCAGAAATCATTGAATCGGATTAGACCATTAGCATCTTACTCAAAATGTAAAAAAAAAAAAAAGACACAGAAATTGTCTGAATGCATTCAAAAATGGTAAAACTCGACTGTTAACTCAAGACGAGTTGTAATAGGAGCTTATTTCTAAAAAAAAAAAAAAAAATGCAAATCAGGACTGGAAAGAGAATATAATGATTATCATTTCTCTCTCTTTTTTCTTTTTTTTTTCTTCAGCAACTTATGACTAGTTTTTAGCTTAGCATAAATCATTAAATCGGATCGCACCGTTAGCATCTTACTCGATGTTAAAAAAAGATCTAGAAATTGGCCAAATGGATCCAGCGTGATATAACTCAACTGTTTAACACTAGAGGAGTTGTAACGGGAGCCTATTTCCAAAAAAGTGGAAACCAGGACTGGAAAGAGAATATCCTGATTATTATTATTATTTTCTCTCTCTTTGTTTTGTTTTCTCTTTAGCCACTTTTGATGTCATTTTAGTTCCCTAGAGTTAACAGTTGCGTTTTGCCATTTTTTTTAAAATCCATTCTGGGAGGACTTTTAGCTTAGCTTAGCATAAATCATTAAATCAGATTAGACCATTAGCATTGTGCTCAATGTAAAAAATTGGCTGAATAGATAAAAGATGGTAACTCTACTGTTAACTCTAGGGGAGTTAAAATAAGAGGTTTAAAAAAAAAAAAAAAAAAAGTGGAAATAAGGACTAGAAAGAGAATATTGTGGTGTTTATATTTATATATATATATATATATATATATATATATATATATATATATATATATATATATATATATATTTAGCAACTCTCGACGTCATTTTACTCCCCTAGAGTTAAACAGTTGAGTTTTACCGTTTTTGAGGCCATTCTTGGTCTGGCAGGATGACTTTTAGCTTAGCTTAGCATAAATCGTTTAATCGAATAAGACCATTGGTATTGCGCTCATTGTTTAAAAAAAAAAGACACCAGAAATTGGCTGAATGTGTTAAAAAATGATAAAACTCAACTGTTTAACTCTAGGGAAGTTGTAATAGGAGTAATAGGAAAAAAGCAGAAATCAGAGCTGGAAAAAGAATATCATGATATCTCTTTGTTTTTTTTTGTTTTTTTTTTGTTTTTCTCTTTAGCAAGTTTTGGCAAGTTTAGCGACGTAATTTTACTCCCCTAGAGTTAAGCAATTGAGTTTTACCATGTTTTTAAAACCCATTTCGGGTCTGGCAGGAGGAGTTTAAGCTTGGTTTTAGCATAAATCACTGAATCTGATTAGGCCATTAGCATCTTTCTCATTGTTTAAAAAAGACATTAAATGGATTTAAAAATGGTAAAACTCAACTGTTTAACACTAGGGGAGTTGCAATAGGAGCCTATTTCCAAAAAAAATGTGGAAATCAGGACTGGAAAGAGAATATTTAGGTGATTTTATTTTTTTCCTCTCTTTGTTTTTACTTAAGCAATTGACGACGTTATTTTACACCCCTGGAGTTAAACAGTTGAGTTTTACCTTTTTTTTTTTTTTTGTCCCATTTCGGGTCTGGCAGGAGCACTTTATGCTTAGCATAAATCCTTGATTCGGATTAGACCATTATCATTGCGCTCAATGTTACCAAAAGACTGTTAATCCAAAAATGATTGGTATAGACTTCTGTATTTGCTGTTGTTTGTATTTCAGGTGATATGTACAGTCAGAACGGAGACTCGTCTGAACCAGAGTGGGTGAAAACAGAAAGAGAACAGTTTACAGAATTCAGGGATAAGAACAAAGACGGTCGTATGGATAAAGACGAGACCCGTGACTGGATCTTACCTGCTGATTACGACCACGCAGAGGCGGAGGCCAAACACCTGCTGTACGAGTCCGACGCAGACAAGGTAAAAGCATGGCATCTCTCTGTGATTTTGCATTTGAATGTGTTCCTTTTAAAAACAACAACCATATTTATCAACCATATAAATCTTTTTAAAAGTGCATCTCAAATAAAGAGAACCTTTCCCTCCCTCAATAAGTCAATTTAGAAATATTTAATCAAATTAGCCACAATTCAACTGAAATCATTTTGGATTTGATAAGCAACTTTTTATTAATGAGACGATGTAAAACTGTGGTGTTTTGTGAGTAATTATATAGGAAAAAAATTAATGACAAAGTCAACACAACTGTTTTATGTTGCTTTTATTTTAATCAGGTTTCAACTACATTTTATACATATATATATATATATATATATATATATATATATATATATATATATATATATATATATATATATATATATATATATATATATATATATATATATATACACACATACACACACACACACACACACACACACACACACACACAAAGTTTGACTTTAATATTTTTAGTCAGTTTGATTGATTTAAGTTGAGATGAATAAAGTTAATTTTTATTCAACGGAAAATTAAAGGAAGCGTGAAAAATAAATTGTTACCATGTAAATATTTGTCCTTTTTATTAATTAATAATGTTAAAATATGTCATTCCTTATTGGTTGGTACATTTGAAGCATTTTCCATTCATTTTCATCACACTGGAATATAAATATAATTTATATTAATATAAATATAATATAATATAAATATAATTTAGTTACTAAATCCATTAATAATGTGAAGTACTGCAGAAGGCTCAAGTGTGATTGGTAACATTTTGGTCTGTTATCAATTGTTAAATCTTTATAATCCACTAAAGGCTGATATATACTTCTATTTCAAGCGCACGCATGTGCTCCGGCACAGCCTTTGCACACTCGCGTAGCCCTAACCTTGGCTGACGCCGATGCTGAGACACACCTCTCAAAAAAAAATGTCACCGCACGACACAACGACGTGTATTAGAAGCTCTGTGTTTGTTTGGCTTGGTATCAGTGACATATCTGTGCAGTGCTGAGAGTTGCGAGCCCAATGGAGTGAGTGTTTACAAGTGTCGAGTCCTGTGAAGCTCCTCCTCGCACCTCAAGGGGGCTAATAATATTAACCTTAAAATGATTTTAGAAAAATTTAAAACTGCTTTTATTCTTGCCGGAATAAAACAATTAAGACTTTCTCCTGAAGAAAAAATATTATCAGACATACAGTGAAAAATTCCTTGCTCTGTTAAACATCACTCGGGAAATATTTAACAATATTCACAGGAAGACTAAACATCGTAACCTAAAATGTATGTCTGATTTATTCTGATGGGATTATAAAGGCAAATAATACTGCTTTAAATGGTGCAAAAGCTGAAAATCATTATTTCACAGGCTATTGGTTTGCTTTTTTTAATCTCAACAACTGCTCCAATAATTCTGTTTTTGATTTCCATGACAGGACGGCCGTCTCACAAAGCAGGAAATTGTGGATAAGTATGACTTATTTGTTGGGAGCCAAGCAACAGATTTCGGCGATGCTCTGGTGCGACACGATGAGTTTTAACTTTATGAACTTTGCGCTTGAAAACAAATGCAAAATGAACAATAATTTATTTTATCATTTCAAGCATCCCACGGTGTGAAACTGTACTGTGTTTGCAAAACATTTCTGTTCTTCTACAGCAGCGACTCCATCAAATCCAGCTTGATTTGCCTTTTTATATACATCTCCAGCTCTTCGCTCTTGGATTCTGATGCGATTTCAAATGCACTGATGAAATAGTATTCAGATCAGCTTGTGAAGCTTTTGGAGAGGTTTGTCTAACGATTTATTATGCACCCCGTGTAATGCAGCATAATGGCATACATGTAAACCAACCCAGCCAAGAGTAATAACATTAGATATAAGAGGAGTTCTTGCGCATAATATGACCTAAGCATTGCCCTTATGTACACTACTTGTCTAAATAATATCAACCACTACATGTACAGTTCATATTTATCTGCATTTACCATAGTGAAAACCACGTATAGTATTAGATCTTAGAGAATTTTAGATTTGGTTGACGGGGATCAGCATGTCATGGCTTGAGCTGATCTGTCATCAGCCTCGCTTTAATATTTAGTCATTAAAGGAGTAGTTCACCACAAAATATAAATTCTGGCCTTATTTACTCCGCATTCATCCTTGTTTTAAACCTTTTTTCTGTTGAAGACAAATTAAGATATTTTGAAGAATGTTGGAAACCTGTAACCATTGACCATTATTATTTTTTTCTCCTATGAAGGTCAATGGTTACCTGTTTTCAGCTTTCTTTAAAATATCCTTGGTGTTCAACAGAAGGAAGAAACACTTAACTAACTAACTACACTTGGTAACTACTTGAGAATAAGATGAGAAATGAGTAATTTTTTGGGGGGTGAACGATCCCTTTAAATGCAAGGACCATTCAGCCTTAAAGGACCACTGAACATCGTTTCTTCCACTGCTACATTTATTTAGTGTTTTTGCTTTCAATAATAGACTGAAGCAACAAACTAATGATCATCTTCCCTCAAGTGCCTTTTCAGTCTCCCTCATATCCTGTAAATGGCTTCAAGGCTGTTATGAAAACTTTTTCTTTCTTTCTGCGAGTTGTACATGACTGAACCTCTCTTAAAGGGATAGCTCACCCCAAAATTCAAAATTTGTCATAATTTACTCAACCTAGATTTATTCCAGACCAGTTTTGTTGAAGATATACTGAGAATGTCAGATACTGGTGACCATGGATTTCCATTGTGTGGTTCATATTCATTTTCAAGTCAATGGTTACCGGTTTTCAACATTCTTCAAATTATCTTCTTTTGACTTCAACAAAACTGGTTTGGAATAAGTAAATGATGACAATTGTAATTTTGGGGTGAACTATCCCGTTAACATTAGAATATAGTTCGTGTATATATGTCTATAATTGAATGTGAATTCCATTCAGTATGCTGTGGTCAGGTATTGTAAATACTAAGAGTGTTTTCTCAATAAAATTGCTTAAATCTAGTCATTTTATCTGGTTTTTACCTTTGTTTGGTGTACATGGTTAATTTCCACTCATTATAATCTTATCCTCTGGGCTAGCTATAATCTATCTTGATAATTTCTACTGAATTCTGTTGACTTGTGACAACAAAAATGCTGATCGACTATTTGAAAGGAATGGTTCATGCACATATAACGATTGTCATTTCCTCATGCTTCACTCATTATGTTTCGAAGAGTGTTGGAAACCGATGACTTCGGTAGTATTTGTTTTTCTTACTCTGAAAGTCAATGGCTGAGGGTTATCAACATTCTTCAAAATATCTTTTGTGTTTAGCAGAAAGAAACTGAGAGCTGTTTGGAACCACTTAAGGGTGAGTAGTTGGTTAATAATTGTTCACTTTTGGGTGAACTATCCCTTTAGGCTGATTTTCTTTTTTCCTGAGACTAAATTTGTGGCATTTTTCATCTAGAAATGGAAGGTCTGACCACCGAATTCTGTTCAGTAAGTCATGGAAGTGTAGTGGTAAAACAAGCTAGCAACTTGCAAGTTCATGCTAGCTTACTGTTAAAACAAGCTAACAAATTTTCGCTTGCAACATATTAAAATGTTGATGCTCTTACAATGTGTTTGCCGTATGTTAGGATTGTCATAAAACATTTTAGCAACATGCTAATGACAGCATTCAAGTATTATTATTGTTAGCAACATTAATATGTGCAAGCCATGATGGGTTAAACATGTTAGAAACTGATTCATGCTAGTATAGATAAAATTTGAACATTTAACATTAACTTATTTCATGCTAACAGTCTGCCAACATGTTAGCAGCATGTTAAAAGTAAACATGGTAGCAACAATGCTTAGCAATAACAATGTAATATCATGTTAACGTGCAAGTGAGTCAACTATGTCAGAAGGGTTAGCAAAATGTTAAAACGTTTTATTAATGCATTCAGGGTCGCTGGTCGCGGGGGAAGTTAGAACTGTTCAAACGGCCCTCAATGTTTATGGGACCCAGAAATATTATTTGGCCCCCCTCACTACTAGTCACTTACATCCGTGACCCCAATTACATAACTTCCACGAGCTCCAT
Organism: Danio rerio; assembly: GCF_052040795.2. NCBI lineage: Eukaryota > Metazoa > Chordata > Actinopteri > Cypriniformes > Danionidae > Danio > Danio rerio. Next base: position 8,193,858 of record NC_141038.1, on the reverse strand, counting down.
TCTCCTCTCATATCCCTCCCCCCACCATTTTGGACGTGAAATAGACACTAATGCTTTAATAGGGCCTGCGCTGACCAGCCCCTGAACATATTAAAACAAGCTAGCAACATGCTACTACAACAGGTTAGCAACAAGTGAAAGTCTTCGCAAATGAAGTCATATTAGCTAAAACATGTCAAGTCTTTTACTTTCTGTCCACTTCACTGTAAGTTTAAAGACATGGCTTCTAAATCTTTCATGATCAATTTTTAGGCCCATAAACAGCATTTTGACATTTTTAGTAATTATTTTTAATATTGCACTCACCGGCCACTTTATTAGGTACTCCTTACTAGTACCGGGTTGGATCCCCTTTTGCCTTCAGTACTGCCTTGATCCTTCATGGCGTAGATTCAACAAAGTACTGGAAATATTCCTCTGAGATTTTGCTCCATACTGACATGATAGAATCAAGCTAGTAATCACAGTTACTGCACATGCATGATGAAAATCTCCCATTCCACCACATCCCAATGGTGCTCTATTGGATTTAGATCTGGTGACTTTAGAGGTCATTTGAGTACAGTGAACTCATTGTCATGTTCAAGAATCTGAGATGTTCACGCTATATGATATGGGACGTTATCCTGCTGGAAGTAGCCATAAGAAGATGAGTACACTGTGGTCATATTCATCTGTTGTAAATTTCTATTCATATCTAATACAAACTGTATATAGTGTTCATAGTACATCCATCTGTAAATATTACCCATAGTTTTTTGATAATTGCAATTAATAAACCATACCTGTATCCTGCACTTGCTGCTACTGCACTCCTGGATAGACCTGATAGCCTTGGTTGCCTTGTAATTGTACATATGTAATGACTATAAAGTTGAATCTAATCTAATCTAAAGCGATGGGCATAGTCAGCAACAATACTCAGGTAGGCTGTGGCGTTGAGGCAATGCTCAATTGGTACTAATGGGCCCAAAGTGTGCCAAGAAAATATCCCCCACACCATTACACCACCACCAGCAACCTGAACCGTTGATACAAGGCAGGATGGATCCATGCTTTCGTGTTGTTGAAGCCATATTCTGACCCCACCATCTGAATGTCGCAGCAGAAATCGAGACTCATCAGACCAGGCAACGTTTTTCCAATCTTCTATTGTCTAATTTTGGCGAGCCTGTGGAACTGGTAGCCTCAGTTTCCTGTTATTAGCTGACAGGATACCTGCAGACCTCAGTTGTAACAAGTAGTTATTTGAGTTACTGTTGCCGTTCTATCAGCACCAACCAGTCTGGCCATTCTCCTCCGGCAACATCAAGGCATTTGCGCCTACATAACTGCCGCTCACTGGATATTTTCTCTTTTTCGGACCATTCTCTGAGAGGGTTGTGTGTGAAAATCCCAGTAGATCAGCAGTTTCTGAAATACTCAGTCCAGCCCGTCTGGCACCAACAACCATGCTACATTTAAAGTCATTTAAATCACCTCTCTTCCCCATTCTGATGCTCGCTTTGTCTACATGCTTTAATGCATTGAGTTGCTGCCATGTGATTGGCTGACCAGAAATTTGCGTTAAGCAGTTGGACAGGTGTATCTAATAAAGTGGCCAGTGAGTATATATTGGCGCTCCATGCAAGTCTAGCAGAAGAACCTCATAACAAACAGTCTATTGTTATAGTCATCAGTAGATTTTATTGCGATTAGTCCAGTACAATACAAAGTGCAATATAAATAAAAAAGTATGTGTATGTGCAATGTTTCAAATCATGTAGAAAGGGCACAGATTCAGAACATGTATAGATAAACCAGCGTCGCAGGACAAGTAGCATGCAAAACACTGAGTTAGAAGCTCCTATGAATGTTTGTTGTCCTGCGGAAACCAAAACTGGTCCTTTTCCATTTTCCGAAAGGCTCATTTGGTGCTCAATGTCATATCAATCAGTATCATTATTAGCTTTCTTCAATCTTAATCGCCATCATCGTCAAGATGTTTGTCGAAAAACTGAAGAACCTGAAGATAGTTCAGTTGTTGACTGCTTGAATCTGAACTAGACCCGGACTGCTCTCCTGGACTGCTGTCGTCTAAATTAGTTGCGATGTCCTCGTTAATGTAATAGGAGTCATGAGTTTGTAGATCAGCGGTGAAGTTACTTGCATCTTGAGTGTTTTGCACAGAACTTTCAGCTCCTGAAACCACAGCATCTACAGTGAGATCGTCAGACTGTCTGACACAATCTGACTGAACGTTTTCTGAATGTTTATAGGAAACCAAGGCTTTAGTGTTTATTATTTGCGACTCTCCTTTAAAACTGGAGAACGCAGCATCTTCTGAATGAGTTTTTTGCGATGGCGAATGGTCTCGTTCTGGAGTTAAAGTCGAGTCTCTGTGTATTTTCTCCAGGTCAGACTTAATTCTGTGTATTCCAGATACTTTTTGTGGTGGATCTGCATGAATATCTTCAGAATCGGTCTGATTTGCAATGGCAGTTTCATAGTCTTGGTCGACTTGTGTATTAAGCATTTCTGATGCATCGTCACAATATGAAGTGGGACTTTGTATTTCAAGTTCTTCGGTGACATCCGAATCGCCATTTTCTAATCCATAATCCATGTTAATTTCCTCAAAATCCGAGCAGACTTCTACTTCGGTTGTGAAGGTGGTGGTTTCTTCACTCTCCTCGTCACATTCGCGAACCACGACGTAGTCCTGAAATGACACTGTTTTATTGTTGAATCTGTGCACGGGTCTCCCGTTGGGCCGCAGCGCCAGATAATTGCGTCTTGGTTCTTTTAATAGGGATTTGTTAAATGTTATTGATGGTAAGTTTGCAGCAGATGATGATGATGATGGTGGTGGTTCTTCTGTTTTGGTGTAGATGCCCTGTTTGCCGTAGAAGGGTGAAGTGGAGTAGTCGTATTCGCTGAACGCCTCGTTGTGACGTGAAAATGTGTCCTCCATTAAAGGCATTGGTGCGCTGTGGTTCACCTGTCAAAGAAAGGCTGTTTGTCAGCTCTGCTTCTCTCAAAACATACTTCTGTTGTCAAATACATGTTATAGGAGATTTGGTAGCATTTTGCTAGAAGGGCTGTTCTGTTCGAATGAGATTTTTTGTTTCACTAAAAAAGTGATCATAAAAACATTTATGACACAATTATAATGGCCTTATGACAATCATGTTTATGACAGATTTATGACAAGTTTTGTTGTCCTGGTAATGCCAAGTTGTGAAGACAAAAACATAGTCATTTGTCATAGCAAACTATGTAATCTTTGCATTTAAAATGACATAACTGAGCAAATGACATTTAATAACACTGTCATAGGACTGCATAAAATCTCCTTCACATTCACGACAGTCTTATGAACAAGTCAAGTGTTACCAATTTGGTTCTATAAAATTGATGATACACACATATATTAGTGTACCACTGTATTTTCAAGAATACAATAAACCAGTGGTTCTCAACCACGTTCCTGGAGGACCACCAGCACTGCATGTTTTGGATGCCTCCTTTGACTCTCACACCTCTTTTACAGGTCTTTCAGACTCTGCTGATGATCTGAATCAGGCATATCTAGTTAAGGAGACATGGAAAATGTGCAGAGCTCGTGGTTCTCCAGCAACAGGGCTGAAAATACTGCAATAATTTGTAACTTTAAAAAAAAAATTTGGGGGTTAATTTGTATGCGATTCATGCAATGTATAATCTGATTCATACATTTTAGTGTGATTTGCCCATCCCCCCAAATGAGAAGTGGTGGAGAGGGGTGGAGTTTGGGGATACATTTGAAAATAGTTTTTAAACCAGTGAAATTGTATGAATTCGTACAAATTAGATAATGCTTTTTTTAAAGTTACCTCATGTATAACATGTATAGTTACCTCATGAGATTGATTGAAAAAAAACTCTCATGAAATTGCTTTAGCAAATCATCTCGATTTATTAACGAAAGTCTGAGATGATATTTTAGGAATTTATGGAATGAAAATGCGATATAAAGAGGTTCACTAAGGGAAGAAAAGTAACACAAACTCACCATCTGGAACCACCGCAGTTTCTAGACGTGGAATATTGGAAAATGCAAAAAAGATAGATTTTATGACTTGTTTAAAATTTGATAAATATGGAAATCATATATTTTTAGCTTGTCTGGATTTATTGTTGTTCTGTTTATGTTAAAAACATGTTGGTAAGACTTTTTTTTTTGGATAATCTCTTGCACATTTTGTTGACAAAAAAATTGCAACTACAAGCCAACCAAGGGTGCTTTCACACGTACACTTTTGTTTTAAAGTGCCAAAGTAATCACTCCTAGACTGCATGGGTGAGGTGGTCTCGGCTCAATTGAAACGAACCCTGGAGCGGTTCGATTGCAGTGAGAAAGCGATCCGATACGAGCGCGGTTATATCACAGTGTTTTATGGATATGTAATAGGCATACGGCTATATGAAGAGAGAATTATGAGTAGGGCGGGAAGTTTCGCGAGTCTCCGGATGCCCGCAAACGAGTGATGATCTCCCGGTAATCTCGCGTCTCCCTCCCGGTCCTCAAATAGGCATCGTCGCGCACCCTTCTCACCCCTTCCCCACCGCATCTTCCCCACAGCACCTTGTCAATCACCACCAAACCATCACCTCTCCTGACAGCTGAGCGGGACGCTGCAAAATAAACCCTGACACTTTGACCAATGTGAGGAGAGTTTACTCACACGTGACTTGTTTTAGCTCTTTTGGTCCGATTAGAAACTTTGCAGTGTGACAGCGAACCGCTCCAAGAGCAACACTGTAACATTTGTAATCTCTGTTTCAGAACAACTGAATCGATTCACAGCTGTGAAAGCACTCTAATTCTCATTTGAGTATTTGTCAGGGTTCTGCCACTCTGGTCTTGTAAATTCTTGTTTTGGTGGCAGAGTCTGGACACCAGCTCTGTCTTGTCCTGTCCTGTTGTGCTCGAGTTTTCTCGGGTCAAGCACTTATTTTCTGTCATTGTGTGTATCTGTGTCACGCCATCGTGAGTGCGCGCAGACTGTACGCGCTCCCGCTTGATGTGGGCACGCAGGGTCTCTGCGTGCTTGGGACACGGGCTCTTGTACTCGTGTTTGTGTTTTGTTTCATTGGCATAGCGCTGTTTCATTCTCAGCGTCTCAGTCTGGTTGGTTTCGGTTGGCGCTGAGATAAAACATGAGCGTTGCTTATGTGTGAGCGCACTGTATGGTCAGGTGTTTTAATTTTATCGTGTGCTCATGTCTTGCATTTATGTTTGTTTTGTCAAGGCAAGTGGAATTGTGTTTACATCGTGGCCTCGTGCTTCAGTCTTGTCCTTTATTGTGAACGCGGTTAATGAGTTCTGTCATTGGCTGCGGGTTCTAGTCTCGTTTTATGTGAGCACATGGCTTGTGTTGTCTCTTTGTGTCCTGTGCTCTCCCGTCTATTCCCACCCTCCTTGTTAACCCATTATTAGTTTATTAGGATCACCTGTTTGTGTTTTAATTTACTTCTGCGTATATTCTCCTCGTGTCTGCTGTCCTGTGCCAGATCGTCGTCGTTTCCTGCCTTGTCCTGTCCTCAAGTCCTGATTCCTGCTAGCCTGCCCAGTCTAGTTTGATTTGATCGTTTATTTGTTTCATTAATGTTTTCCCCCTCAGGGTAGTTTGTTTAGCTTTTATTTTCATTTTATTATTATTAAAGACCTATTATTTTCTGCAATTGACTTCTTGCTCATTTTCCCCAACCACAAACTGTGACAGTAATAGTAGACGGTCTGCTTAATATCTGTTGATGCTGCTCCTTCAACAGATGTTTAACTGACTATAACAAAACTTTATAACTAGCCTAACCCTAACCCCAGCCTTACAGTCTAATCTATTGAGAATTAGTTGGCTTGTAGATGCAACATAACTTATATTCAACAAAATGCTTTAAAGGGAGCATCAAAATAAAGTGATGCCAACACATTTTGTAAAGTAACTACTAATGGCATTTTTTCAGAATTGTACATGAAATTGCTAAAAATAACAAAAAAACAGACATGTTTATATTTAGTTTTAGACAATCTTGTCAGAACATTCTTGAGAAATCAACATTTAGTGAAATTAGCCACATTTTTAATCACAGTTAATGAAAACATTTTGTTATTTTAACTCTAAATGACATTCTCAAATAAGACCTTTTATAGAATAATCCAAATGTTAACATTTTGCTCAAATCTGTGCCTGATAAATCCAGTAAGCTCAAAGAAACCGGGAATTGTCTTATTCAAGTTGCATGAATGTATTTTGTCTTACCACATTAGGGTGTGTGCTGTCAGCCACAGTGTTGCGTATGACGTGATCCCGCTTCTCTCTGCTCATCCGGATGC